>NC_073692.1:85942387-86097281 GCF_029784155.1 Uranotaenia lowii
TTCCAACTGTTCAACAAGATTTAATACCATTTGTAGAGCTTATTCGAGAAAGGATTACCGATTTTGGGTTTGCATCATGCTGTTGTTACAAATTGGATTGGCGTTTGAGTATCCAGCTTCATAGATATGTAGGGGGAGAGTTGATGTTTTGTTGTTTTTTTTTTGCTAGTGAGTTCCTTTATGAAGAAGAAAAATAAAAGGGGGTTGAATGCGTTCAAGGTTTTCATTTTTGGTTTGCTATTTATCACTGGATTTTGGAGATGATTTGTAGTTTTGGTTTTATGGAGGTTGAAGAAACTGATGAAAATATTATCATCAACAAATATTACTAACCATGATTGTATTTTCCCCTCAATGCGTCGGTGTAATGTTTTGGTAATTGTTTGGCCGATATATTGTTTTTAAATGCCATGAATTTGTACAAAACTTCGCCGGGTTTCTTTTCGTGAATTTGTGTACAGTGTTTAAGTCTTATATGCCAATAGTCATGACATCGAAGCACTGTAAAAAGAAATTTAATGCGAGACTTTGCTATATTTGGGAAGCTACCAAGCCACTTAGTTTTCTTAAGATTTAGAGTCTTTCTAACCCGGAATAAACCTTTTTGATACAATATCGTAGGCATGACTTCTGCAACAACACAAATAAGTTTTAAAAATTGCACTACATATTTTGGAATCGTTTTCAAGTCAGCTTTCTTAAGTGTCTAAAGAAGATTTCTAAAATGGACAAAATGGAAGAATTTCTAAGCTTATAATTTGAAATGCATCCTTGTGACAGTAAATCCACCACAACATTATCTGCTCTAATCAGTATTAATCAAAAGTATATCCCACAATATTAAATTGACATTACTCAAAATAGGATTAGGCATCTTAAAAAAACAGAACCACAGGAAAATTCGCTTCATTTCCTTGAATCTCTCTCAATCAACAAAAAAAAACCCTCCCAAGTAAAAGAGACATAAGCCAATAATTCCAATTTATGTATATCATTTGCTTTTGCTTGTGTTTTCCTGCGGGCATTGCCTTCATCCAATAGGACCGAATGTTTCCAGTTTTCCAGTTTGCATGCAGAAACGATGAACCAAAAAATTAAACCAAAGCAAATTTATCCCAAGTAGCTCTTCATCCCAAAACCGGAGTTGTGCGCAATAAATACATACACCTAAACTGGAAAACTGCATATGACTGCACTTTTACAAAAGTGAGTATGCTGCATTGAGCAGTAATTCGGTTTTACCCCTCACCCTAGGAAAGTTTCCGGATTCCATCCCGGAGCTAGCTTTTTTTTCCTATCCTCAGATCACCTCTCCCTTCCTTCCTTCCGGCAGTATTTATTTTACAATTTGGAAAATGTTATCTTTTACCGGTTAGAATAAACTTCACCCTTCGTTCCCTTCGACACCCTCAAAGTCCGGGCCCTACACTTGCAAATGTTTGAGCAGTGATTATTTTATGCTACAATCCAAACAGAATGTTCAAACCCCAGAAAGAGGACCTCTTCATTCATTCTCGCATCGATGCAATGTCGAGTGGAAATGCACTCACACTCTGGCTGGTTGCAAACCGTCCGACAGCTCACTCATCACTCGTCGTTTTCCGGAATCCTTTCATCTGTGTTTTTCAATGTTTTTTGTTGCTGTTTCCTATCTCTCTAAACATTTTTCTTCACCTTAAGCCACCCCTTCTGTTGGCATATTTTCCCTCCATACACAAATGGGCCATCTGTATGTGGTTCCTTCATTGCAAGCACAGTAGGCCGTGTTCCATTTTTTTTCCTCTTACGCAGGGGAAAGGAGAAGAGAGTGCCATAATTAATCCGGGAGATCATTTTCATTTTTTATATGCGATTGTGAGCTGTTTTGTTTGAAAAGAAGTTTCGGACCGAGTCCTAGTAGGCCAGCCCTTCTTCTTCTTCTTCTCCTTGGAGTAGATGGAGATGACGGAACATATGTAGGGCTTTGGGTTTTGTTTGGTTTATTTCCTGGATATTTGTGAGCCTTGCAGCAGCATGTTTACCATTCGCAATTCCTAGGAGACATATTTTTCTGGACAAATATTGATTCTTTCTGGTCCCGATCCGGGAACAATCGAATGTGTATTATTCGACTAGAGAGAGATCATGTCCTACATCTGTTGTATCAGGTTGTAAGAAATAATATGGATATGCTTAATGGATGTAACGAATCATAATTCATTGTTAATGTTTTCGATCCAAATGTTACAGTTGCCTTCTTATGACGCCGGTCGATTTTTGTAATATTAAAGCATAAAGAAACTACAATATTTCTTAATGATTGGAGAAAATTGTACGAAGTTTTTTCAATATTTATTCTTAGTACTTTAACTTGATTTGAGTTTGATCGGAAATATGCTCCTTAATCAAGCTAGCTTCAGACGTGAAACGTGAGACGTGAAATGTTAGACGTGAGAAGTGAGACGTGAGACGTGAGACGTTAGACCTGAGATTTGAGACGTTAGACGTGAGACGTGAGACGTGCGACGTGAGACAAGGACGTGAAACGTGAGACGTGAGACGTAATACTTCAGACGTAAGACGTAGAACGTGAGACGTGAGACATAACACTTGAGATTTGAGACGAGAGGCGGGAAACGAGATACATAAGACGAGAGACGTAAGACGTGTGACGCCAAACGAGAGAGGTATATTTTCGGATGATTCTGTTCACAGATCAGACTTTTTTCCTAAATTTTTACAGAATTTATGAGTTTTCTAAATTTCTTACCAACTTCCACTATTTGATCGTTAAGTAGCGGCTTATACAGACTTGATGTTTACAATTTTTCAACTTTCTTTCCGTCATACAATACAAATTAGCTATATTTAGCATTCAGACGGTAAAAAGTTGGGAATAGTACTTGTATGTTCTGAAATAGGTATATATTTTCGATAAAATCGGTTTAAGTGTATTGCAACATACATTACACACAATGCCCAAGCCACCAGAATTCTCTTAAAAAGGGTTCAAAAAAGCTTAAACAGCTCTTGTTTTTGTCTGGAGGGAATGTAATCAGCCAACAATTTCAGCTCTTAAATAGACTTTAAAGTTCATTTCAATGGCTGAAGAAAATGCTAAAGGGTATTCGGATCAAGAAGTGGTCAGGCTAAATGCGTGTAAATCGAGTACCGTAAAACAGGGTTACATTGATCACCGGGGTAGCTTTGATCAACATGATTTTTTTCCACATAACCATCGATAACTAAGTCTAAAGTTAAAATATCTCAAATCTTTTTTTCTATGTTCAAAAACCTATAAGTTCAGCTTCAAATCAGGAAAAACTTGGTTTGTTTTTGAAAATTTCAAACAAACAGCTTTCCTGTAATCGAAGCGTTTAAAAGCAGCAGATTGATTTATGTGAGAGTTCAACTTTTTTCCTTCGTAAATGTATAGTTTTGGTGTAGTTTTTGTTGTATTTTGAGGTAAATTTTTGATATTTAAAAAATGGGAACATTTTTCAAGTGTATGCCCGTCTAGGACAAAAGCCTAGAACCCTATCAAATGGTAAAGTTTGAAGAAAAAACTTAAAAGGCAATTGTGTGAGGGCCTATGGAATTAAATGAAGGCAAAATTTCATTTTTTTTTTTTTGTAATTAAAATTTTATAAGCTATGTAAGAAAATTTAGCTCCTTAATTTATGCTGCATTATTGTCCATCTTTCGATTTTAATCGTTAATCAGCCTTAACACATTAAGGAACTCGATGTTGTTGTTTTTTTTTTTTTTTTTTTTGAAAGTGTATTCCCAAGTAACAATTTGAGTTTTATTCCAACTCAAACAGTTCGCTTAAGACTATTTCCTAAAGCTACTTTATAAGCCAAGCGCATTCTACGCTATTAGAACAACTACTTTAAAGCTAACATATGGCCAAAAAGGCCCTGTTTTGTTACAGTTTTTAAAGCTCATTCTATACGCTATAATAAAACATCCAACAGAATAGTTTTATTCGACCTTATAGACATAGCCTTGAGAAACCTTTCAGAGCTCTCTTGAGACTATCCACAGCTCTTTTAAAACTACGTCAAGGAATCTGATAGGAATTTTACTGTGGGAGCTGTGAAATTTTATCTGTTCCGTTTTTTTCTCGTGTTATCACATACTCTCCCAAGCATTTGGTGATTGGTGAAGATTGAATTTAAATTGTTTAGAAAAAAATTTCATTTTAATTTTTATTATATTCTAGCATGAAACTTCCTGCAACCTCAGATTTCTGGTGAAATATATACGAAATAGCATCAAAACATAAGCGCGCCTCAAAGAAAATCAAGGTTGACACAATTTTAAGATTTTTTTTCAATTAAAAACAATAATTTAAGTAACATTTAAATTTGCACAAATGATGCAATTTTTGTTTTGCATTGAAATTCATTATCTATATAACAAATTGTACCGCAAACATTGTCAAATGTGTTGAAAATGTCTAGTTTTTAGTATGATATTATTCCAGAAAGATGGCGTCAGTAAATCCGATTCAATTTCACAATCAACATGGTGTTCAGTAAGTTAATGTTGAACATCTTAAGGAAGTTGTAAAACAGTTTTGAAATTGATTTTTGCCGGTTTGAAAAATGTTGTAATAAACCAATTGCAACAAACAGTTTTAAAATGGTTTTAAGAGACCTCGAATCACAGCTTCGTTTGACGTTTTTCTAAATGGAATACACGCTCATGATGGAATTATCCATTTTTGAGTAAGATAAGTTTGTCGCAATAAATGAGAACACTTCGATTTGTTGCTTGGCAAAAGACATTCATGAAACTTTTCGTTTTGTTTCCTTTTGACTATGATTAGAGGATGGTCTATAACCATTAAATAACAAGTAGGTATTGATATTAAATAATCTCAGACTGTTTAGGAATAGATCATTTTCTGTAATCAAAAGCCTGGCCTCAAAGCTTAATAATAACCCGTATAATTGAGGATCATAACCAAACGATTTCTTAAATCGTCAAACGACGATTTGATGAAGCGTAAAAACACGTTTAGCAAACGATTATAGAAATTTTAAAATACATTGCCTGAATCGTGAATTCCGAAATAATTGTATTTTGAATATGTAGTTAGGTTATGTAACTGTTAAAAACTGTCAAAACAGTTGTATGGGAAAACTTTTCTTCAAACAGTATGCTAACGTTTAGGTAACGATAATATTAATAGTATGCCACATATCAAACAATAATGATTATATTGTTGCAATTGGAAGCGGAAAAACGATTTTCCAAACGTGCTTCGGATGTTTTGCTTACGATAATCAGAACTACTGACTTTTTATATCATCTGAAAGTTGTTGAGGCTGATGAAAGTATAGTATGAGCATTTTCACTTGTAATGAAGCTCAATTTCTCCGTCTTTGCTGAGGAGAAACCGATGGCTGCAGTCTTCTAAAACTTTTCAAGAGCGGTTGATCCGGAAAGAATTTTGATAACTCTTGATTGGATGACGTAAATATAGATTAACTTCGCATTGCGAGACAGGGATGGATAAATAAAACAAGTACTTTATTCAGCGTACTTGTAAATTAATTGTCTTATAGGTACATTTATTCTTATCGATACTAAAAAAACGTATATTCAAAGTGTGCTTTTATTCGAACCGTAAGAATTGAGCAAATAACGATTTGCGGTTGTTTTGATATTTGAATGCGGATACATCAAAGTTGTTTTTATTTTTCAGATGAATTTAGCTGTGTTAATTTATATCATTTTGCACGTTTTTCTCAATTTTGAGTGATAATCCTTTCAAAACAGGTTATGCTATCTCAAAAAGAGGTAAAAAAGTTTAAGCGTGTATACGTTCTTCTCGATTGTCAAATCATCTGTCACTTAGTTTTATCATGCCTACACCCACTGTTCCAATGAAACAGTTTTTCAACTTGGCTTGAACGCTAGTTTTAAAAGCGCATTGAGCGCATTATTAAAACTGCTACCAAAGCTCTAATAATAACAGGAAAGTATGTGTTTTATTGAATCTTTAACAATACTTTTGCAACGTTTTTTACAAAAATTTTGAGATAGTGTTTTATTCAAGTTTTAGCGAAACTTTCATGGCTCTTTTAAAACACACGATAAATGAAGCATTTCCTAGGTCAAAATAAAACCGTTTTAAAAATTGAATGCCATCGAAAAGTCTTCATAAAACAATATTGAAACTCAAAAAAGCCAATTGGCTTGATCTGTGTTACTTGGGATCGTATCCTTTATGATCAAGAAAACTCGATAAAACCATCTAAATAGAGACTGATAAATGTTACCTCAAAGCACCATATCTTTCATTTTAAAGTTCAATATATATAAACGATGGAAAAAATGCTCAGTTAAGATTCCGGTTGATCTAGTTCAAATTAGCGAGCCTTTCGTTTGACGCCTGCTCCAAATTTTGTACAGTCACCTTATCCACTTCCTTTGCCACAGAACGCCAGTTTTCTTTAAACTTCTTCTCGCTGCATACAGTTTTTTGGGGTTTCTTAAGGTTCTGCTTAACTATCGCCCAATACTTTCCAATTGGGCGAAGCTTTGGTGTGTTGGAAGGGTTCTCATGTTTGGGCACAACCTGAATTTACCACAGCGACATACCACTCCATGGCCTTTTTTTCATAATGGCAGGATGCCATCCAGCCATAACAGCACAGGCAAGCCATGTTTCTTCAGGAAAGGCAGCAAACGCTTTTGAAGACACTCTTTCACGTAAATTTCCTGGTTGAGGGTCCCGGTTGCAACAAAAATGTAGCTTTTCAAGCAACTGGTACAGACAAGGGGCTGAAAGAGAAGAAAATTTCCGAATTGACATTTTAGTACACTGACGTTTTGGTTCCAAAATTCCATTCAAATCAAAGAGGAACTGACGTTCTGGTTCCAAAATGTTAGTACGGTCGGTTTGTATGTAATTTAACAGTTGCTTCAGTCCTTTGGGTAGAGATAGCTTGCCAAACGAGATATTTCTGAGCAATTTTGATAGTTTAATATGCTTGAAAATGTTTGCCACCTTTACCCTTCCAGTTCCTGTAAAATACTATTCACCCGGAAGCTGTCTGAAGTCTGCTTTGGCGTAGGTTTCGTCGTCCATTGCCAGGGAATCAAGCCAACAATGTCGTATACAGCTTCCGAGAGCTTTTTTTGCCGTATGGTTTTGCTTTTTATTACGATAAGCAGTCACTACATTCTTATAATTCGATAGTCCGGATCGTTTTTAAGCTTCACGCAGGGTTGTAGACGAAACTCCCAACTCATTGTCGACATCTCGAACGGAGAGATTTGAGTTTAGCTTGAAAGTCCTAGTCGCTCTTCTGTTCGTCACTGCGGCTCCCGGATATTGATTTCCGCCAGATCCCGGCTTTCTAGTTGTCGAAATACGTTCCCCGAACACTTTTATTACTTTGGTGACGGTTGATTTTGCCACATTCAACGATTTGGCTATTTCTGCGTGCGTGTAGTTTAGATTTTCACGACGCATGTACAAAATTCTGATTCGTAGCTCCTCTTGCTTGGACGCCATTTTGAAAGCTAAAGACCTAATGTCAAAAGCCAAAAAGAAACATAACTCTACACATACACCTACACAATTAGGGGTGTTCAGGTGTTCAGGAAAGAATAAAGGAAAGAACAATCTTTTATACTCCGTAGAGATATTTTGCATTCCTTTATACTCAGTAGAGTTTACAATTTTCGTTACATTGTTACATTTCGTGGTATTAGTGGACTTTCCTTAACCTAGATTCTAAGGTGGCGGAAAATTTGTGCTTTCTACGCGCTGAAAAAAATTTGGTTGACAGATCGCTCTGACAACCAGCTAAAAGATTGCTAGATTGCCGGTCTATTTCATTGATTTTAGTTATTTCATTATTTAAATTATTATTTTTTATTAGAGACCTTTAAACCACCCGGGTCAATCGGGTCTGATTGATTTTAATGTCAGTTATAGTTTCGATTACAAAAGCTGCTTAGGCTTTGAGAATTGAACCCCTGCACAAAATACATTATTAGTTATTTAAGACAAATGTTTCATCAATATTATTGACAACTACCCTTATAACACCATTTTCCTAAAACGCTGTTTTCGAAGAATGCCGCAAGAGAAAAAAACAATCAATCGCAACATTTGACTCCATGCCCAAAAAACTAAACCTTTTCATAACCAGCTTGTTTCCCATCAAAAATGTTCGAACCTTGTCGGGTTTCGGCAAGGTAAAATTCCTGGAGGCAAATTCCTTACACATGGTCAAGCGGAAGTTTAGGATTCGGTACAGGATATTGTCCTTGCTCTGATGCACACGTTGAATGTAATACTGCTACGAATGTGACGTTGGTTGACGATTACATGTTTTTGGCAAAAAAAAAAAGTGTCAAAATGCTCCAACAATCTGTTTTTTAATCACAAACCGTCCACGAGTTCCACCAGCACCACAATAAACGAAACCAAAATCAACAGGCTGAATGATAAGCTGCCTCTTTCCCAGTTTGTCTGTTGTAGCGATGTTTTCCTTTGGCAAATGATATTATTCTATAATTCTGCGAAGAAACTGTGTCATGTCATATGCAGCAGGAAGCAGGAATGAAACAGTTTAGCCCGGGGAAAAATGAAACAGAGCCAGGGTGAAACGAGAAAAAAAGAAAAACGAACTAAGCTCTGTTTTACATGGGAAAGTAACATTCTTCTTACCGAAATTAAAAATTTATTCAGCTGCAAAAGCAACTTTATCCGGTTGACGAGGACGATGACGACGTTTTCTTGGAGCGAACTCTGAGTGACTCGCTAAGCACAACTCCTACACATACATTCCTTGTTATACCTTTACTGTTGATAAGGGTAGGGGGAGATGTTTTCATCGGGCAACTGCGAACAGTTATCAAACTTGATTACCAGGAATCTTATTTTTGTTGATCATTTATCCATTAAATATCTGCGTAGTTTTTTAATTTCTTTCTTGATATGTTTTCTTTCGTACCTCGTATCATCCTACAGTCTAGAAAGAAACCGTGTGAAATAATGTCTTGTTAAAGAAATGTAAATTTGAAGAACAATCGATGCATTTGTCCTCCGGGCTTATGCTGATCCTGATCCTATCACGGATTTTAATTCCATTCCAGAGCCTAAAACCACTCCTGACCCTGATTCAAAACTACATCAATATCCCGATCCAGAAAGTGATCCTAGTCTCCGCTTTTGAATCAGGATCCTCATACTGGACTTAGATTCTGATTCTGCAATGAGATCTTGTAGCATGATTCTGATCCTGAACTCAGATCCTGAAGCTGAATCCTGAGTCTTGGATCTCGATCCTGCCACTGGATTCTGATTCTAAATCCCTGTATCGGATCCTGATTCTAGATTCTAGATTCCGGATAATTGGACATGGTTCTAAATCAAGAATACGGGAATTCACCATCCTCAACCTAGATGCTGATCCTGGACCTTATTTTGAATGACGGATAGTAATCCTGAGTCAGGATACCGGCAAGGTTGCAGAAAAAAAATCTGTGTTTTTGAGAAAAAAATCTGACTTTCTGTGATTTTACCTAAAAATTCTGTGATGTTATTTCTTTTTATTTCATTGAAAATCCATGATAAACTGGGTCTTTTTAACATTTCGGTTGAGTAAAATCAATTAGAATTACCAATTCTATCATATTTGACTAAATTACAAAGTAAAAGTCTAAATTTTATATTGACCAAAAAAATTATAATCTTGGAAATCCTTTCAAAATTCAAAAATTATCTGAAATCTGTGAATTTTTCAAAATTCTGTGTTCTGTGACACAGATTCTGTGATGAAATTTGCCAAAAATTCTGTGAAATTACAGATTTTTCTGTGATTTCGGCAACCTTGGATACCGGACCATCATATTTGAATCATCTTCGAAACATGCAAAGGCATGTGCTATCAAAAACCCGTGTATGCGAAAACAATCCAAAGGCTCTTGGAAAAATTCTCTGTTCTGAGGACTTTCATGTTTTTAATGTTAAGTTTTCTTTCAAGTTTTACTTGAACCAGTGTTGTTTTTCACGTTTCTTAATATTTTTTAAAGAACACTTTCAGCCCAACCCTTCCCCTAACATCATGCAAAAACATTAGTTCTTGTGGTTTTTAAGGACTGTGATGTGAGTTTTGTTGGTTTATGTTTTCTATAGTATTTTTGATCGAATTTTCAGTAGAAGATTGCCCATAAGCTTTAGCACAGACTGATCATCGTCACGAAAAGTGTAAAACTGGTTTCCCGGAAGCGTGTTCTTAGCAAACTTTCAATACTTTCGTCGTCGACACCGATTTTCTTCTGCGTCTTATATGTCTTTATACAAAATCCCTTCTTAGAACGATGAACGGTGCTGAGAGAGATCATACTTTTTTGGCCACATTCCAAACTGAGACAGTTTTTAAACTGGCGCAAGCACGCATAACTTTTCGGTCTTAAGTTTTGTTTTCCCGGTTTCCGACAAGTTTTTTTTGTCCACTAAGCTGCTTTCTGCTCCATACTTCCATATTCGCCAACTTACTCAGCGAAATGTTGGGGATAGTACACCATTTGTGCACAATATTCTACCGTTTTCTGGGGGAATGTTCCTAATTCTCATAAAAATTATGAAAACGTTCGCGATAGACAAAATTTTAGATTGAACTGTAAACATCAATGCACAGCGCAAATGCCGTCAGACCGTGGCGTAGCGGATAGCCTCTTCTAAGCCAACGGTTATAGCTCTGCGACGTAGTTCCACCTCCCCGTGGTGCAGAGTGAAAACGTGTCTGCAAGTCCGGCGTATTGCAGAGGTACGGCTAAGAGAACTACACTAAATCCACTAGAGGCTGTCGACGGGTCTGCCAAACCCGCGCGGAATAAGTGGTGAACCCGGGTACCAATACTTGGATGTGAGCGTGAGGGTCCATCACGCGTTCGGGAGGTCATGGCCCTGATATGCGGATGTGACCGGAGGGAGAGCGATCGCCAACTCGTTTTGCGCTTCGGTGGGTATAGACCCGACTCGCAAAACGAGTAGATGTGCCAAGTGGTGGCCAATGGTGGGCCGATCACTTAGGGACGTGTTTTACACGTCAGTGTCAGAGAGGCACAGTTTATGCCGGAGGTGTCAGGGTTCGACACGCGTTTCTGGAATTGATGCGCCCAAACCGCGAGTGCGACCTGATGAGGGCGTTCTACAACTTGATTTGCGTTTCGGGGAGTAAAGCACCCGACTTAAAAATTGAGTAGTCGCGCTGAGTGGTGACTTAAGTCAACACTAGAGAGTTCGGAGGAGTCTGAGTCCTACACGTGGCTTCGGAGGCTTGTCTCCTGACCAAGGCCGGATTAAGGAGGGGGCAAAAGGGGCAATTGCCCTGGGCCCCCCGGCTCAGAGGGGCCCCCCGAGGGGAAAATAATTAACATTACTTTAATCATAGGTACTAGGGTAAAGGACTTATTTTGAACCAGTGGACCAATTTTGGACCACCTTGTCTAGCTCTCTTATAAAACAAATAATCGTGATTTTTTTTAGCAAATATTGTTAAAGCCCTGACACTTAATGTAATGCACTAATTTTTTTCATTATTAGTTGAGCTAGACAAGGTGGTCTAAAATTGGTCCACTGGCCCAAAATAAGTCCGTAACCCTACAACAAATCTTTGAAAAGAAATCAAATCTTGAAAATCGGAATGAAAACTTCAAATATAACAACTAAAGGGGCTCCTGTGAAATTATATCAAGAATAGTTTTTCTCTTACATACTTTAAGGGGCCCCCCTAGAGTAAGCAGTGAAGGAGTTCTCTCACATTTCGTGAGCTGAGAATTTCAAAATCTTTTTTATTGAATTTAAAAATTTTTAAACCAAAGCTTGGACAAAACCGAATTTGAAAAAACAAATTAAGGTGAAAATGAGGCGAAACAGTTCATTTTTTTTTTCTTTATCAAAACTAGAGATGTACCGAATATTCGGTCGGCCGATTGGGCGCCGAATACCGCGAAAAAACCGTTAAGCCGAATATTCGGCTCACCGAATAGTTGAGCTAGCTATTCGGCCGAATACGCCGAATAGGCCGAATATTTGCTTTTTTAAGTTTGTTCAAGAACAGGCTTGTCAAATTTTTCAACTGATTTTAGATGATTTATAAAATATCCAAAAGTAATTTTGAGAAAATCAATCAAAAGTAATCAAATCAATCAAAAACTTTTGGTTTCAGTGATACATTTTTGATGTTTCCGTGTATTTTTCACTGTAGATAGTTTTATGCTTAGATTATCATTTACTCCCAATTTTCTTGATATATCCAGGGTGGCTCATAAACCAAATAAAGGATTCGAGAAAAGTAAAGTCTGACCGGGATTGTCACATATTTTCATAGACTTTCCTGATTTTACCCGGTATTACCCATTGTTTGCTAAATCAAATAAAAAAATCAAATGTCTCTTTGAAAATTTTTAAATGTTGTGTTACAAGAGTATTTTTTAAAGTAAATTTATTCGTTAATACGATTTGAACACTGCTATTGTAATTCGATTAAAACTTTAAATTTCATGTAAATTATGTAAATATCTTGTTTGTTTGAGAATAATGCCTAGTTTCTGTTCAGACTTTCTCTTTTTTAGAAATGTTAAAAAAAACCGGACTCGTGGATACGTGCCGTAGAAAGTATTGTTTGTTAGAAGTTAAAGATCATTGTTCTTTTTGGCAAGTTTTTTGATGACATCTAGCAAAAATAAAACATTCATCGAAATCGATAAAATCAGCAATTTCAAATAGCTTGGCTTCGATTTTAACATGTTTTGTCCCAGATTTCACTGGAATCCAATCTCTTTTGAGATAAACGTCCTAGAAGCGAATAGTCATCTGATGTACTTTCAGATAATGGTGACATTTTGAAAATCAAAGAGACCTCTACTTAAAAAATATCTGATACATCTGGTTGGGGAAAATCGACTTAAAAACGTGAGGGGCATTAAGATGGCAGAAATGGAAGTTTTCTATTAGATATAGAAAAAGAATTAGAAGTATTTCTATTGAAAACTCAACAGAATATTCGACCGAATATTCGGTCGAATATTCGGCCGAATATTCGTTTGGCCGAATAGTTGAAAAGGTCAATATTCGGTATTCGGCCGTTCGCCGAATACCACTATTCGGTACATCTCTAATCAAAACATATCAGTAAGGATACTTTGTACGGAAAAGGTAAAATAAAGATAAAAAACATCTTCTCATTTTCATTACATACAAACGCCTTGCACAATAATAATATTTTAAAATTACGTTTACTTTCCAAGTTATGGTAACTGCACTAAAATAGCAACTAATTTCGTCAAAACTGGTTCACAGTGCTGAGAAAAAACAAAAAAGCTTTATGATAAACATTTCAAAATTTTACCTGAGCAGTATCCAGGTTAATACCGCGTATTATATTAACTTTTCAATTTTAATTCATTATTAAATTTTGTTATTTTATAAATTCTAAACCCTTTTCCCTCCCTATTTTTGATAACAAAATATTAAAAAATCTGTTGTTGCTTAAATTAGATCAATCGCAAGTACAGAGTTTCTTTATTGAAGTTTCATCCCAATTTCTGTCTTCGACATGAAATTCGTATTGAAACATTTTAAACTGATTTATCCAAAATTTTAGAATATACTTAAGTGAATATCCTAAATTAAGCATATCATTTACAAAATGATCATTCTCGAATTATATAAAAACAATCTCATAGTTAAGTTGCTAATATCATTGCACAGTGGTGCAGAACATCAATCTAGCTGTACGAAATTAATTGCGCCCAGGGATGAAGAGATAGACATTTGATGTCTTCAGCAATATTGTTCAGTTTTACATGGAGCATATTCCAATATCAAAATTTTTGCCGAGGGGTTCACCGATAGCGAGATAGAAATGCTAACTTTTTTGTTCTTCAAATTACGGCTTTGATGTCTTCAACAAAGTTGTTTATCTGGTCAAAATACATAAGTTTGTTGAATATGTCAAAGTCCTATCACATCACCCTCAGGAGTTACAGTCAAAGTAAAAAAATCTCTTTAAAAAACCGTTTTTTGAACCTGACACGTTGTAGATTGGATAAAATGGTTCGCTGTCTTTGAAACAAAGTTGTAACAAGCCACGATCTACAATTATGATACATAATGATGGGTTTAGAAGTTGCTAAAGCCCTATAGAAAGCATTTAGTGTATTTTATTGGCAATTTTTGAAGGCTCGTCCATCGAAAAGTGCACATTTTTGCAACACCCTCTTTTTTTAGATTATTTTTGATAATAAGCAGAACCATTTCCATTTGAAATTAGCCTGGAAATCGGTGGAAATAATAGAGATTTGAATGTTTGAAAATACACTTTTTATATGAAAATTACCTATTTTACTTATAGAAAAAAAACGTTGATAACATTTAATTATTTAATAAAGTGTTGCAGTTTTCTTTAATATCTTTTGTTTTATTAAAACACATTCAAATTAGATTTTTCAAATCATTTAAACTAAAAAATAATAATGGAACAAATCTGTTAAACTTGGTAGAGCACTAAATTGAACCGGTTGAAGCGGTTATATTGTACTGACAAAACCGGTTCTATTATTCATTTATATGATATCAAATACTAATTTAGTGCTCTACCAAATTTAATAAATTAGTTCCATTATTTTTCTATGATATTTAATGAAAAAAAAATATAAAAAAAAAATTTATCGTTTATTACAAGGACTTTTCTTATATTGATATTCTTAATATACAAAAATAAAAAAGAGAATTAATAATAATATTAAATCTCTTTTTTATCTTTGCACACTTTTTTCAGTCATGTCTTGATCTATTATTTTACCACAGTAGCAAAACACCTTCCCTGGCGCCACCCCGAAGATCTCCCCGCTTATCTTGAGCGATGTCAGCTTTTGGGTCTAGAAACTCTTGGATGCCGCCGAAAGACTCAACAGGCAGCATTTATCTCAAAAATTTTCAACGGAGAAGTGCAATCGCCAAATTTGCTAGGATTGTTAAACTTCAGTGCCCCATCAAGGACCCTACGATCTGGCTCGTTATTATTCAATCAAACTCATCGAACTTCGTATGGCTTCAATGAGCCACTAAGCGCGATGGTGCATATGTTCCAGGATGCTGAACACCTACACCAGTTTGGTGAATCTACAAGTCGCTTTATTCGTCGAATACGTCAGTCCAGATTATTTAATATTGTTTGACCGTGTTTTTACTATTCATTTAAACTTTTATGTTCGATGAATTAATAATAAAATAAATAAATAAATAAATTAAAAACCTTTGCAAAATCATGATATTTTACACAAATTCACCAGGAAAAACCAATTTTAATCTGGTTGGAGCCTTATCATGAGTAGGCATCTCGAAGAATATGACCTATTCAATTCGGTTTTAACATAAATTTCTTGGTTATTCAGAACACATCTGTCACATTGCGTAAAAACCGGCCGCACAGATTGCTATCTATGGAACTGCTCATAATTAGATATTTACTTGGTGTCTACTACCCAAGTAACAATTTTAGCTTTGTTATGGTCAGCAAAATTTCGTTTGGACTATAGCATTAATCTTCATAAAAAGCTAAAGCGCATTCTATAACATCACCTGGACTCTAATAAAACCAAAATCAGGCTATTTGGCCCTACCCTAGAAACGTCATCAAGACGTATCATTGTTGGTCATCAATGTTGGTCACCAAAGCTTTTTAAAAGCTATTATTAAACATGTTAGAAATTTTTGTTTTTTTCGATTCGGTGAGTTCTCGGAGTTTTTTTTTTTTTATTTTTTCCAGCAACCATAATGGTTGATGAATGATGATTGCATTATTCAGATATGGTCTGGTAAAATTAATAGCTAAACAACCAATATTTTAACTATATAATGAGCGTCTTTTCTACTGCCAGTCAAGATTTTAGGTAAAATGTATATGAAATAGTATCTTAAAATAAATGCGCCTCGTCAAATCTGATGGTCAATCATGATGGAATTGATGAAAAAAAGGCCTGAAAAAATATTTTCCAATGCTTGCATTGTGAATCCATCAACATGGCGTCATTTTGTGCCCTTCGATTTTGCAACCAACATGGCGTGAGTCAATTCATAGTTTTATTATGGTTTAATGATGACTCCAAAAAAAGCTACGATTTGACGTTTCTCTCGCAAGCCAACCAATTACACGCTAGGGTTGAGTTCCTCATTTCTGAGTTGTTAATCATTAGAACAGTAAATGAGGACAGACTTTTTGAATAAAAAGGGATTGGTTTTGAATGAACCGTGGAATAAATCATAAGTTGAAATCAAATTTCGTTGTCTGACGCCATCTTGAAATCCAAGATGGCGGCTTCCGCTGAACTTTAAAATGGTGTAAATGACTTGAAATCGCATGAAACCCCAACAAAATGGGTATCGGGTGAAAGGGCTAAACGAGTAGAAGTTAAATTTCGCTATCAGACGCCATCTTGAAATCCAAGATGGCGGCATCCACTCAACTTTTAATGCTTAATGCTGACAAAAAGTCGCTTTAAACCACCACTATACGGGTATTGAATGAAAAGGCTAAGCTAGAAGATGTAGATTTTTTTTCTTTCCGACGCCATCTTGGAATCCAAGATGGCAGCTTTCACTGAATTTAAAATGCTGTTAATCAATGAAAATCGCTTGAACACAACTTTTTTTCATGTAATACTACATTAAAACTACTATTTTAAGACAATTTAGATCATTTTAAATCACTTTTATTATTTTTTCATTATGTGTCTAATGCATTTAGAACTTTTCTTGTTTTGTTTAAAGTTTTTGATTTTTTTTGCCATTTAAGTAATTCTATTATTCCTATCATGCTATTATGTCTAAATTGTATTGGTCTTATTCTAGCGAAAACTATAAGGTTATGTTGTTTCTGTTAACCGTCTGATTTAGGCACATGTGCCAAATTCGATGTTGCCAAAAACGAACGGGTCTGTATTGTGGTGGTTTTTGTGGGATTTTCAGTCACTTACAGATTTTCAGAGAAACGCGAAAAGAGATATTTGACTTCTATCATTTAGCCTTAGCACCCAATACAATATATTTGGGAGTTTCATGCTATTTTCATTCATTTACAGTATTTTTAAGTTCAGCTGAAGCCACCATCCTGGATTTCAAAATAGCGACAGAATGCAAAAATAAACTTTTTTAAGCTTATCCCAATTGACAAATACCCATATTTTGGAGGTTTCATGCGATATTCAATGATTTAGAGCATTTTTAAAGTTTATAGAAAGCTGCCATCTTGGATTTCAAGATGGCGTAAGATAGCAATATTCGACTTCTACTCGTTAAGCCCTTTCACCCACCATCAATTTGGGTTTCATGTCATTTTAAGTCATTCACTACATTTTAAAGTTTAGCGGAAGCCGCCATCTTGGATTTCAAGATGGCGTCAAATAGCGAAATTCAACTTCTCACGGTTGATTTCTTTCAACTTATACCCCTATAATATAGGTTTTATGTGATTTTCAGTCATTTACAGTATTTTCAAGTTGAGTGGTAGCCGCCATCTTGGATTTAAGATGGCGACGGGCAACGAAATTTGACTTCTACTCGTTTATTACTTTCACCTAATAACCATATTGCGAAGGTTTCACGACATTTTCAGTAATTTACAGCTTTCAATATAAAAGCGGAAGCCGCCATCTTGAATTAATGATGGCGTCAAGCAACATTTTTTTTCTACTATTTGGGCCCTTTCATTCAATACTCATATTGTAAAGATATTCATACCACTTTCGGTGATTTCAAGTTTTCAAAGATGTATTTTTTTAATTTTAACTCAAAACCAACACGCATAACTTACCAAAACTGTGTAAAAATGGGAGTTCCAATTCAAATATGTGCTATCTAATCTGAGCGTGTCCTGTTCTGACATCTTAATCGAGAACTGTCACTAAGTTTTATCGCGGTTTAATAATCAGGCACTGAGTGCTATTATAGAACATGCAAAAGAAAGCTTGGAGCAAATTTCTTAGTTTGTGTTTTATTATAGTTTAAAAAGAGCATTTATAACTCTTTCAAAATAACTAAAACAGTATGTTTAATAAAAGTTTTATTAGCGTTTTCAAAACCATCTGAAAACATATGGTCGAAAAAAAATATAAGCATTCTGCATGACCATAATAAAACCGTCATCAAACGAGCTGCACGAAAAAATGCCATAATTAAACCATAATAAAACTTCCTAATGCTAGTTGGCATAATCTGTGTTTTTTGGGTAGTCAGGTAACGCCTCATTGCACATAGCGTCAGCCGGAATGAACAGGATTGTATCAAAATCATTCTTAGACATAATGAAACATTCTTTACTTTAACAGTGTACTACATCAGTAGTTTGTCTTGTGATGAGATGAAACTTAGTGCACTTAGAAATGGGACAGTTACGAATGCGTGTATCTAAAAAACCGTTCGTTTGATTGAAATATTTTCTATGAAGGAAATAAAGGTAATCTTATGATAAATCATGAAAAAAAAAACTATTTATAGTTTTTGTGAAAAAATTTCTACTTTATTCTCGGTATCTCCCATCGGCCAGCGCACACTTTTTTTTCAGTCATGATATTGATTAGTTTTTCCCACTTATACTTCGTCAAATCTATATTTTAGGTGGCTGTATGCTCCTTCTCCAATTTCTGCTACTTTTCGGCCCAGTTTTTCTTTTTGTAAAAAAAAAGAGTGCAATGTCGTGGATTCAACTGGAATATTTTCGTGCCTCTATATAAGAACTTCAAATAGAATCGGTTAGTTACGACCGTAGGTTGGGAAATATTCATACAAGAATTTAAGCTTTTAAATACAGCGAAATTCTAGAGTTTGTTTTGATTAGGTCGTAAGAACCACTTGGCATGTTTTGAGAAAATCGATGTTAAAGTTCTGAAACACCTTTTTAATTCTTATTTTAAGATTTCTGGTCTGGTTCGCCTGAAAATGCGAAATTTAATGTAAAACTGAACGCAGAACATGATGATGTACTTGAAATTTGCATTAATAAGGTTTTTATCCATGAAGATGTACTTACGACATTTTGCAGTTCTCCTTAGGCGCAAACGTCCTTTTGATCAATCGATAAGTTTTGTAGCAAAACTGATTGGATTTGCGGAAATCTTCACTTATTCATTCGAAGTTGATTGAAGAAAGGTTTTCACTGATAATCCTATCCAGTTAGAAAGCGGAAATCATTGATCAATCGCATTTTTTTAAAATTGCACTGGGAGACTGGCTCTTGGAAGTCCACCCGGACATATCTGACCACTACCTTTAGCGCAACTGGCCGCTCGAGGAGTGTGAAAAAGCATCCATCGGTTTTAATTATTTTGTTTGCCTCTGTAATGAAAAATAATAATAATGACTATTCATACAGTGAAAAGTGAAGCTTATGGTACTCACCCAACGCAATTTCGGAGCCATTTATTATATAAGAACAATAATGATCACTCCTGGACACAGTTTTCTTTCATATTTACTCGAATTTTCATCACTTGGGCACAGAACTTCGCGACGAAGCATAACGTCGTTAAAACCAACAGGCCGAATTGTTTTTAGCGACCTTTTGCATCACGGCAAATGCACGGCAACGCAAAATGACGCAAAAACCAAATTGCACTCAAAAATGAGAAAGTCATTATTCGTCCTAAATTCAAATCATTGTGTAAAAGTTATTTAAAAATGAAATGAAACCAATTTTCTACCAAAGATAAAAGACATGTTTGTCAATCGTTTGCAGCAAATAACTCAATTTAGTTTATATTGGTTTTTACGACCTAATCAAAACAAACTCTAGAATTGTTGTATTTTTCACAGAAGCAGAGTCTTAGCAAATCAACAAGAGACCTTGCCACGTTCAGATATGTTATAGGCAGGGTTGGCATAATTCAACGGTCAACGGTAAAATGGTCCTTCAAACTCATTTGACTGTTCCTTAACGACCAGTCAATTCGTTTGCCAGTCATTCATTCCCCAGTCATTTGAAGCTAAAATAATAACCTAGTCAAGCAATCGCATTTCAACGACCGAAGACGAAAAAGAAACGCATTTATTATTATTGTTGCTCCTGCCAGCAAGCCCGTTTTCAGTTTTTTATTACTATTGTTGTTCTCTGCCAGCAAGTCGTTCAATTAGTTGTACCTGCCGGCAGCAGCCGATCGAGGATGTGTAGGAGCTTCGCCAGTCGCATGACGGAGAAATGTTGATTGTTGTCGTGCTTTATCCGTCATGCGAGTAGTGAGGCTCCGTCAATTGAGTAAGGTGCCGGTCGTTTGATGAAAAAAAACTAGTCGGGTCAAGCGTGACGTTTACATCAATTTGGCATAGTATCTTGTGCCAATTTTGCAACACCCCAAGGATCTCTTGATTGGAGAAAAGTCAAATCTGTGGGAAGAAAAAAAATCATGATGATTTTTCAAAACAAAATATTTGAAATTTCTATGCAAACCTAAAGTACCTTAAAGTTAAGATTTATTCATGTAAACGTTACTTTCAAATTCTGCAAAAAAAAACCTACATGAGTTGTAAATCAAATTTTTAATCCATAATCTTTCACCGAATCTCTCACTGAGGTTCTGTTTTATCGGACATGGAAAAATTTCACCGATTAACAGGCACAAAATTAAATCAACTACCCTTGATTCATTCTGAAAAGCTCGGTTAGGCTTATCATGACATCTCCCTCAGTGAAAAGACATCCCTGCGTGGTTTCGACTCACCTGTGTTGCAAGATGGGTGTACGAATTCTTTCCCATTTTTTTTTCTTGAGAAAACTTGAAGCCATCGTTTCTTCTCATTTTTCGTGTTCTGTAAAAAAAGAAAATACAAACACAAGAAGAAAAATGTGAATACGAAACAACCCCAAAGTTTAGTCAGCTACAGAAGGTAGGTAGTCGTAATCATTTTCCACGACTCCACAGTGTGGCATGGCAGGACGAATAAAAGCTTTTCCAGCTGCTTTTTTTCCGTTGAAATGACGAAAGAACTGGGAAAATATTTGCCTGCCTAATAAGATTTGTTTCATTCTTGTTTGATGTTGTTTTCCTGCCTTAGCCTCACTTGCTGGGTTTGGCTTTTCTTCAGGAAATTTTGCAGAGCGCTGGACGCATTTCTTGATTTGCTTACTCTGCTCTGCCCCGAAAAGCTTCTGGCTGAGCTTTGATATTATTTTATGGCAAGGTCCCTCCAGAAGACCACGATGGGTGGCTGCAGGCCGGATTTTACGTAAATATGCATATTGGCCGCAGGATTCTGTAAACTGAAACAGAAGAGCTGAGCTCATCAAAGCGGGAAATGAAGTAAATATATAGGTCGAGCATGCATTGCCTTGGATGATTTGTATTATTATTTGAACTCATCACGCTTGAGAGTCAATCGTGAAATTGAGCCCTGAAGGCTATCACTGATGATATTATGCAGCTTGAAGATACTAAGTTACGCTAAGCTGTATGCTATCTTATCTTATCCCCTGGACCAATAATCCGAAGACTATTTCATAAGATATTCAACAGAAATATATTTTTCGAGCTTCCACAAGAAAACGGGCAATTAATAATTTACATTTCAAGAAATTCCCATTAAAACGAATCAGCTGATTACAAACCATATAAAAGCTATGCTTGGACGAAATGTACAAATCTTAAAATCGTATCAGTAGACTGAAGAAAATGAAGAATTTCACCTGCGTTTCTGCAAGCGCATAAAGTAAATTTGGGTGGAACGTGTAGTGATGATGACATGAAACACGTTCTTTATCAGTTTATCATAAATCTGAGCTCACTGAACAGCTTTAGAAGTACCTTTTGGGAGCTGGAGCAATGGAAAGGCAAAAAATCACGCTTGCTCCTATTATATGAACTGTACATGACAGAGTACCGTTGAGAATAACGTTACAACCAAAAAAAAATGGCGAACGCACCAGATTTTTGGCTGGTGAGAAATAGGATCCAGCCGCTCAGCAGATTATTATTTTAATACTCAAAGGAAGGCTCCGTCACAAGTCACGCATATCAAAAACAGGAAAAGTCTGACAGCGTACTGCGTAGCTGATGATATTTTGGGAACAGAGCGCATAAAAAAATCTAAAAGAATCGCGAATGTGTGGGATTATGTTCGCAATGAAGTAGCACATTAAATTGGTGTATTTACATTCATTTTAAATTACAGACAACATGTTTAACATTTTTCATCAGTTGGGTGTTTTTGAGTGGTTTGATATACGTAAGGTTTATAAACTACATAAATTGATAAGCTGAATATCAGATTGAGTGTGACTAAAATTCTCACTCGACTCCCCATCAACAATAACTGACATCCATAAGTGATGTCAATAAAGTTGATAGATTCTAAATTGACCCCAAATGGAAGATGCCTTCAATTTTTATTTTCTCCAATTTAACCCATCAAAAAAGAGGGGTGTCGTAAAGAACGGCATTTATGCAAATCTGGGCTGATCGCATTCTACTTGGTTCTAGCTACTGCCACCGATGGAAATTAACGTCTCTCAAGTGTCACCAATTTCCCATTCATGGCTGATGGCTGCCGCTTCACTTCTCGGGACCAATAATCGCTGCTGCAACGAGCATCGCGTGAAATTATTTATAAATTGCTTTCACGAAACTGTCGACTTGATCTTTGCCTCAACACATTTGGATATATGGGAAAGCTCACATCAACCTTGGAATAAAGGGTTCAGAGTGGGGGTGGCTGTTCTGCTTCCTTCATACGTTTGTTAGTATGGCTTTGCAATTTTTATTGAAACGTGTTGCCCGATTTTGTAAGAAGTGCAGTGAATTGAATTGACAGGGAAGGAAGGGTACTTGACTCATTTTTTTCCTGGCTGGATTTCCTGCAAGTTGTTGGCAAAAGGGCCGGATTAGGAGTTTGGGAAAAAACATGCTAAAACGATATGGATAAACTTTTTTGTACAAAAGTGTAATCATAAGCAATCAATAATAACAAACGATTTTGGCTCCAAATCTTGGTTTTAAATATCAATTCGTTTCCCGGTATCGGCAAGGAAACTTTTGGGTTCGAATCCCATAAGTTGCCGAAAGGTAAGATGTGTTTCATCTTATAACTGAATATATAATAAGAATGTTCAATCAGTTGCCAGCTGGCCAGGTATGTATATACATGGATGCCGGAAGTAAACTAGCCCACCTGATTGACTCGTTCTCCCAAAATAAACCTACGTGAACACAATACATTCATCCATAACAGTTCCAAAGCCATGTGATCCGGGTATGATGTACGCGCTGCATTGGAGATTAGTCGAACTTAATAGTCTAAAGAACACAAACTTAGGCAGAAACTGCGGTGAATCCGTGCACCCATGGTGGATAACCAACATACATACATACATACAAATCTTGGTTTGAAATAACAATAAACTAAAAAAACGTGAATAATTTTGAAATGCTTGAAGCATTGTGTATGTGTGTGTGTGCGAGCGCGCGTGTGTGTTGAATAATGCTTCTATTCGGCTTTCGACATTAGGTCTTTAGTTTTCAAAATGGTGTCCAAGCGGCAGGAATCAGAATTTTGTGCATGCCTCGTGAAAATCCAAACTATAACGAACACAGAAACGGCAAAACCGTTGAATGTGGCGAAATCAACCGTCACTCAAGTTATAAAAGTGTTCGGGAAACGTATTTCTACAACTAGGAAGCCGGGATCTGGGGGAAATCGATATCCGGGAGCCGCAGTGACGAACAGAAGAGTGGCTGGCCCTTTCAAGCGAAACTCCAATCTCTCCGTTTGAGATGTCTCCAATAAGTAGGGAATATCGTCTACAACCCAGCATGAAGCTTTAAAACGATCCGGACTATCGACTTACAAGAAGGTAGTGACTGCTAATCGCAATGAAAAGCAATACCTAACGGAAAAAACAAGATCTTGGAAGCTGTATACGACATTGTTAGCAAAATTTGATTGCGTGATAATGGACGACGAAACCAACGCCAAAGCAGACTTCAGACAAAACTTTCGGGACAAGAGTTTCATACAGCAACCGAATGGGGAAAGGTGGCAGACGTTTTCAAGCATGTTAATTAAGCTATCAAAGTTTGCCAAGAAATATCTCGTTTGGCAAGATAGCTGTATTCAAGGCTTGTAAAGCAACATTTATTGCATCCGGAACCGTCAACCGGGAAATTTACGTAAAAGAGTGTCTTCAAAAGCTATTGCTGCCTTTCCTGAAGAAACATGACTTGTCTGTGCTATTTTGGCCGGCTTTGGCATCCTGCCATTATGAAAAAAGGCCATGGAGTGGTATGTCGCTATCAACACTCAGGTCGTGGCTCTGAGAAATAGTTCCACCTTCCCATGGTGCAGAGTGGAAGTGTTTGATGAAGAAAAAATCAAAGAAGTCCTAAGTTTCTTAGAAAAAGCAAGATTTAATATTTGAACAAAATATTCAATATCGACACACTGTGTCTTCGAAAAATCTTATAAGAAACTATGCATAGTGGTTATATAGAGTAACACACTCTCGGCCAACATATCAAATCAATACATACATACGAGTGGAAACGTGTCTGCATCACTGCAGATGTACGGCCGAGAGAACTACCCTCCTGGTGAAGGTGTAATACTAAACCGGGCCGATGTACCTGGAAGGCTGGCGGACCGTTAAGTCACGTCAGTCCCAAACGGTTTCCTGTGGGGCACCTGGACACACCCCACAGTATCCCAGTCCTTGCTGCGCTAAGCAGGTCACTGGCGCAGTGGACCGTATACTTACCTCACGACTCGTGGAATCATCTATGAATACAATTAATAAAAAAAAAATAAAACGTGGAAGAATGAGATGAGGCGGAGAGGAACGATTGTCCCAATGCGCTCGGCAGGGGTGCATTAAGACGGATTAGGACGTCGGCAGATGTTGAAGAGTGTGAAGATCCCTTCGTTGGAGTCCAGCAGCAAGTCGAGGAACTCTTAAGCTCCCCGGAGCTTCAGGAACCTGAGACTCCTGCTGAAATAGCGGTGGCAATCGCTGGCATGCAGGACCTTGTGGATTGTATTAGAAAGAAGTCTAACATCCACAAGGAAGTGCGGGAGAAACTCGCCAACGTGATGGCGATGTCCGTCAAGGCGAACAGAGCGGTGGTGAGCCTACTCACTGCACCGGAGTGCCGGGAGAAGGCACGTGAGGACGTGGTGACCTCTCTGCGGGCGGATACAATTCGGCCAAAGAAGGTCAGCGTCTGCGTGCAGATGGATGGCGAAGAGGAGTTTGCTTGAAAAGACAAGAGAAAAAGAGGGTCTCCAGGAGAGACGGGATCAGGAGCCCTAAAAAAACGTCTGATCCTAAGGTCCGGCAGAATCCGGGCGAAAAAGAGGTTGAAGGGAGAGGCCAAGTTCCTGGGGGGCAGACGGTTGAGCGCAAAAGGTCACAAAAGCCAAAGCCAAATAGCGTACCTGCGTATTAGCTGCCTACGGGCTAGATGACATATGCAGAGAGCGAGGTCTCCGTCAGCGAGAGTGCCCTATACAATTCAAGGTATGCCCTCTGCAGGGCAATCAAGGCGAGGCACGTTTCAGGCAACAGCTTACAGGATTGTCATGGCCAAGACGCGGAGTGGGGGTGTACCACAGGAAACGTGTCCGAATAAACTGCGCGAAATCGTCAACGAGCTATTCCTATAGCACAAGTAAAGAGGAGCAGATTTCGCTGGAGGAACTACGGGACATTGCCAAGTCCCTCCAGCTGGATAAAGCTCCGGGTCCAGATGGCATCTCTAAGGGTGCAGTGAAGGCTGTGCCCATGGAACATCCTGAAATGTTCCGGTCATCACTGCAACAATATTTGGATGAGAGGGACCAGACGTGTGGAAGTGGCAGCGATTTGTGCTCCAGCCAAAACCGGGTTAGCCACCAGGTGGCCCATCAGCTTATCGCCCAAAATGTCTCCTGGATACAGTTGGAAAGGTGCTAGAAAAGGTGGTCCAGAGCAGGATACAGCTCTACACCGAAGGTGTGAAGGTCTATCCAATAAACAGTTTGGTTTTCGGAAAGGCCGCAGTACTGTAATCGAAAACTACAGTATATGACCAGCGAGGGACTGGAAACAGTGAGTGTTTTGGCAGGGGTTTCACAAGCATCGATACTTGGCCTGGTATTATGGAACACCGTTTACGATGACGTGGTTCTCCTGGCATCGTGCCCATCAACCGAAAAGGTCTAGCTACTCGCCACTGTAGTGATTGAGAAGGTGGCAAGTTGGATGCGCTCTAAGAGCTTGCGCCTGGCTCACCACAAGACCGAGATGGTGCTAATCACCAACCTGATTTCAGCTCAATCAGGGACGATTGCAGCTGGACCGCGCAAAATCGTATCTGCGAGTAATCAGCGCATTTCGAATGGTATCCTCGGTAGTTGCTGATGTTGTTGTTCGATAATGAACAAGTCATTCCTTATGTTGTGGATGCCCCATAGGGAGACGTGCTAACGGTCGCAAGTCTCTCGTATTCTCACGTCTCACTGCTACACCGTCGGAGCAATTAGAGCAGAGAGCCTAAACTGGATAAGTAAACAAACGGAAATAATAGGTGTTGAAGTTTGATTCACCGAAATAGTATAACGCGTTTTAACTCGATCCGAAAAACCATCACCGGACAAACAAAGTTATTTCCCCACAGTGGGAATTAAAAGTGATCCTCTCAGAGTGATTTTTGATAGGTTTTTACAGTTCGCCAGTTTCGAGGGTGAAGTGCTAAGTGCATTTTGAAACAGTTATAGCGAGGGTCATGCCCATCTCGGTCTTGCTAGAGGAAGATATCTTCTGCTACGAGCACAGACACATGTCCGATGTGCGTAAACATGCCAGAGAGGCCTCGATGTCCAGCTGGCAGCACCAGTGGAAGAGCTCGGAAAGTGGCCGATGGACCCATCGCTTGATCCCTAACGTCGGACTTTGGATGGATCGGAGACATGGAGAGGTGGACTTCTGCATGACACAGTTCTTGGCTGGTCACGGGTGCTTCATGCAGTACCACCACCCCGGGTTGGAGACATGGCCTCGCCATTCTGCCCAACCTGTGGTGACACAATCGAGACACCAGAGCATGTAGTGTTCAACTGTCCGGGATTCGAAGGGGACCCGCTAACATGCTTGCCGCCTACGGATCAGACACGACAGCCGACAACATCGTGCGGAGGATGTGTGAGGATGCCAATTCTTGGCGTTTGGTCAGCGATGGGTTCATCTGCCCTACAGAGGAGTTGGAACCAGCTCCCGCCGCGGATTATCTGAATAGAATGCGCTACCTACGACGGAAGCTGCGGGCATAAAACTTGACCTTCTTCGCAGTCGAACTCGTAGGGGGGGAAAGTATTCATGCCGCGGAATACTCTCGGATAAAGTGACTTCACGTCGTAAGCGGGTGAGTCACTTGAGTCGGTGTAGGATGACGTCTTCGCCGGGAATCATCCGAGTAGTTTCGCAAAGTCCCGGACGTGAGCTGAGATAGGCGCGTGTTCAGGATAAGTTGCGCTCGATCGGCACACGGGCGGGCAAAGAGGAGAGGGCCTCGAGTCAAACCAAGCGGAGCTAAGACCTCAAGTCTTTAAAGGAAAGGTCGCTGGGCTCTAGCACTGGACTCGAACAAAGGCAGAGCGCACGATAGTCGTGGTAATCAAGCGAGCTACGAGTAAAGGTAGGACTTCAAGTCGTCAGAGATGTATGCTGGAGTTTTGATTCGAAACCGAGTAAGCCGATGAGCGCAAAAGCGCGGTCTTGGGTACAGCCTTCGTTGCAGGTCCGGAAAGGAATTATGGCAAGAAACCCCGGGTGGACTTGATGGCGTAGGGGTAGATATATTGTTTGTAGAGTCGACCAATTGCACCCATGGACCCAGCGTAGCATACTGGGGAGACGCGGTGGCTCGCCGTGCCTTGGAATGCAATCCGTAAAAAGAATATACCACCTGGGTGGTCAACTAATAAAAAATGTGCGTGTTAGATGTGTTTTTGTACTCTTGAAGTATTGACCATGCCTATAAGCTTGTAGGTTAAATAATTCATGTTTGTGCCTGAGAAGAAGCACACTGTTCACCAACAGCATGGCAGAAGATATGCTATGCGTTGCCACCAAAAGGTCTCCAGTTAATCTGAAGGACATCGAAGTAAAGTTCTGTACAGCCATTCATTTCAGTTACCGACGCTAAATGACAAGGATGACCACAGAATTGAGTAGAGGTTACATTCCACATGCCAAGCTGGATGTTTTTCAGTCTGGTTAAACCCAGCAAATTCAGTATTTTTGACGAATATGCTTAATTTGCTGTCTTGATCGCCTTGATTGCCTTGAATGGCTCAAACGAAAACCTCATCATACGAAAATGACCATCTGGAAGACACAGATGACATAGTGAGTATGGTTGTCCACCACAGTATTCACAAAACTTAGAGTGTACGTACACTTGAAAGACCAGAATGCACCCTCAGAGCTTTGCAAACCACTTATTGCAAAAATCAGGGGCTACATTCTCTTAACTAAAGTCTGTTTCACATAGAATCTGGTCGGATAAAATAGATCATTTCTCCGCAAAGAAATAACGTGCAACAAAAGTTAAAATGTCATTTTGTAGGGTTTTTATCGCACTTTAAGGGAAAAAAAATACATAAAATTCATTCGTCAGCTTTTCGGATGAATTTTCGTACTTTTTTGTGATACCGTCCTTCATTTTCTGCACTGTACTGCTGGTAGCCTCATCCGCCATCTTGTTCCACCACTTTTCCATTTGAGCGGGTTTTTTCATGGTTCTGCCACATTTCTTCAGTTTGCCCTTAACTATTGTCCAATATTTCTCGATGGGACGAAAATCTGGACAGTTTGGTGGATTGATACTTTTTTCAACAAAATCGATATTGTTCTCCTTATACCACTTAACGACATCCCGGCTGTAGTAGCAGCTTGCCAGGTCCGGCCAGAACTTGTAACCAACGGTTCCCCAGACTGCTCAGCCGAGCAAGAACCCCCCCTCTAAGCCTCAGGGTCGGCACACTCGAAGATTCGGAACAAGGAAACACCTTAAATGCGCGTTAAAGAAATTCCTTCTTTATTTCCCTATCTTGGGGTTCACACAAATGACCACCGGAACTTTCCCTAGATTAAGCTGGGTTGTCCTACATTAGGGTGGCGTCTTACAGGCGGCGAGCTGGAACAGCCAAAGCACGTGGGCCAAGAAAGGGCTTCTCCCCGGAAACGGATGCCGGAAGAACCCCTGGAACGTGGGTCACAGGTAAGTCAACGGGTCACTGCTGATACTGCATGTACGGCTTGCCCACCACTGACGTCCTGGCCGTGGGTTGTTGATGGCTGTCTGATTGCACTACACTAATTCCGAACACCTCTGGGGGGGAATTCCGGTGCAAATGGTCTACACACGCGGTCAGTGTACGGGCGGTCGAAGAGCCAGGCCAGGTGCAGCACGAGCCTAATGACGTACAGCAAGGTAGACTGAGGCCGGTAATCCGGTCAAATGGGTTCAAGCCCTAGAATGGCCAGCACGGGTAAACGGATGCTGCCAAGGTGGCGCGATGGAATGATGGCCAGCACTGGTTGACGGACGCTGGCACAGCGGGGTGGTTTTCCAAAGCCAAATATCGGGGTCCTGGATGTTCAAACGCTCTTCACAGCTGGTTGATGGCGTTCACAGGATTGTGTGGCTTCGTCAAGTTCTTCCATCCAAATGAAGGGGATCTTACATGCGGTCTTTGACCCCGATCCAGGTCAAAGGCTTTGTGGTGCATCCATGGATTCCTCCTATCATGCCCGCTTGTCATTCTTGGTAATGGTGCTACCAAGACGAACAGCACCATCTATCCGCCAAATACGCTCCCGTTGACCTAATCGCGCTGGTTGTTGGTGCGCTAGGGAATGTCAGGTGGTCCTCCTTCGTTGCTCACTAAGGCGCTTCCTTGCATGGTACGCGCTTTTATCAAAGATCCCTGCTGAACTAGGCAGTACAGGTTATGCTGGTCACAAACTTCACCGGATCTTTGTGGGACCGGATGAATGGCAAAACCCTCTTCTGGAGACTTTCTTCTTTGTAAACATTTCCATTCATTGTGTCCCCAGTGATGAAAATCTTAGTCTTCTTCCCACAACTACAGATCCCTTGCCAAATCATCAACTTACGAGCAAATTTATCTGAAAACAAACTTGAATCTACCCGCAACATTCCCTTTACGCTTCGCAAGGTAAAATTTGTTACCGGGTATTTGTCCAAAATCCATTTTGACGTAAGTTTCGCCGTCCATCAAAATGCATCCGTTGTACTTGGTCAACACTTTCTCGTACAACTTCCTTGCCCAGGTTTTGGCAACCAGGTTTTGTTTCAGCGTCCTGTTGGGGTGTTTGCTTGCATGATACTACCGCAAGCCTTTTCGCAAACAAATTCGTCGAGCTGTACTGTGGTTCGTCTGGAACTTTTTCGCCAAATCACTCAAGGAGATTCCAGAATTATTGTGAACTGATCGAATTACCTTTGCTCGCAGCTTCCAGTCATATGTTCCACTTTTACGCCTGGTTTGTTTTGCTCGATCCACCGTAAGGGTCTCCCGGAAACGTTGCAGCACCGAATTGACAGTCGATTTGGGATATTTCAGGAATTTCGCGATCTTTACCCCTGACCACGTCGGTTTCTCTACGTGAGTGTGCAGAATTTTCTCTCGCCTTTCGCGTTCCCTTGTCGATAACTTTTGACTGACTGCTTCAATCTTGATGAAATTTTCACCACTTAGTAAACAAACCATCCGGATCAAAACACTTTCAATAGATTCGCGATGTGACAACTAGGGGCGCTGCAGTAAATGAAAAGATGCGACCAGATTCTATGTGAAACAGACTTTAAACATCCGGGTATAAATTGTCGAAACATCGAATCCAAAAACCATAAGTTTTAACATTTAAATATTAAAATTCCCTAATACATCTCTGTCGAATCTAAAATGAACAGAAAGCGGAAAAGAATTCATATAACTCTCTTTCTCTCCTGGAGGTTAAGCTCCAGCTCCGGAAGTAAGAAAATGGAAAACCTTTCGCAAACATCGATGCAACGTCGAGACGCGGTGGTTCTTTTTCTTTTCTTCCCTCTCGCCTCCGTTCCAAAAGCGCCAAAGCCATCGAGCCAGTTGCCGAAGAGTAAAAATGCATAATTTAAACATCAACATAATATGGCACTTATATCCGATTTCCATGACAAACAGCGAGCGCCCCGAACAACATACATACTATACGGAGTGTGACTGTTTATGCTTTCTTGGTCTTTTTCCTTGACTTCGTCCTGAATTCTCGTTCCGAAAGGAAAACTTCTCAATTCATCCATACTCCTACAAACATTCATAGCTGTTCAATGCACAACAACCGGTTCGATTGGTTTTGGCTTTTCGATAATAAAATCGTTGACGTTGTTGTTGCCGCCGTAAGGCGGAAAGTACCTAAAAGAGCCATTGCTTATTTTGAAATGGTGAAAAATTCATGCGAACAATCCTGGTGGAAGCACTTTCGATCCGATACCAAAATGGCAAACGGTGACTTCCTGATGATGGTCAATGGTTTTTATCATGTGAGTAATCTATTAGTTGGGCTTAATCTGCCTCTCAGAGTCAAGGTTTTAAATTTCAATGCCGAACTAACATTCATTACATTTATACAAATAAAACTGTTGGTATTCAATCCAATTATAACAGAACGACATCAATCTATCCAGAATATGAATGATTTGTTAATAATCATTCGGTTCAATGGAAATCATTCTCGTATTAAGTTAACCTAAAGCTCGTTCAATTAAAGGTGGTCGAAATTTATTGCCCGTGCCAGCCCTAATGCGTATGGTTTCAGCGTATTGATAACATGTGGTTTTGACGTCAATTTTATCAGTTGCCCGCCATAGGTTTTTCATGATTTAGACCTAATGTTTGTGTGTAGGATTGTGTAATTGTTGAACATGTTTATGAATTAGTGGTGTGAAATCCCAACCAGTTTTAGAATTTCTAATCGAACCACAACATTTGCGGCAGAGGTATTAATTACACATTACTTGGTGCTAAACATTGGATTTATTATCAATATTTTAATGAGTGAACTATGGATTTTGTTTCTGGTGTTTCTACTTAATCGCCTTACTGCAGCAAAACACCACGTATTATGAACCTAAAATTTTTTGTTCTTCAAAGAATGATGGTATACTGTTCAAAATTTCTAAACCCTTCTAGTTGTAAAACAATTAACCCGTTCTAACGTCTTTTTTTGCCGTTTTTCACCAGACATCAATTCACTGCCAACAATTACCGAACAAAACTACTCGGCATAGTTCAACTTCCGCTTCCAAACCCTCCCGGGTCGCCTCGTCCTGCAAAAAGGCATCTTTCAAACTCGCGAGAGAACGTCATCTGCCGGGCGGTGTTGCGCGAACCGGAAAAGTGCATGTGTTTCAAACGTTGAAATATTTATATTAATTACCCTCTGTATGCTGCGCTGTGCATTCAGAAAACTCTTGGCTCGGTTCGGCGAGGCTGGAAGAAAGTTGCAGGTCAACATTTTTGCAGCTAAAGCGCCAAGGCAGCGTAGAACTAAATAAATTTCCTCCCCAGTTCGTAAGTTGTTCTTGGTCGACGGCCTCTTCGGCGGGAAAGTGCCAACAGCAAACAAGGCCATAATTTGAGATATTTGTTAAATGATACGAGATAAAAGTTGCTCGTTTTTAACTATGTTGGCTGCATTTTTCAAACATTTTCGGCAATTCGATCTGAGTTTAGGGTTATAGGATCTTGAGCTAAAAAAACATTATCATCCAAACTCCTGATTTTTCAATTCTCGCGTGAGCTTTCATTACTTCGTATGAAACATTGTTTATTGTTTATTGTTTATTTCTTAATCCATCGGACCAGAGGTCTACATGGATGTGATGGGAAAAGCACAAGGCACAAAAACCCATCAGTGGAGATAGCATAGACGATACAATAATTAACAGAATGTAAAAACTAATACTACTGATTTACAAAATAAAAGCAATACTAAGATCTAACATCAAACAGAATACAAAACAAAAATTAACTTAGCATTGTAGCTCGTAAGCGGTTCACAAACATATCACTCGTTAAATTAAAATCGAATTCACTACATACATTGTTGAATACTGCACACATGGAACGAATAGGCTCATTCTGACCGTAGAGTGTTCGATGAAATCCTAGCCGTAGAAATTCTCGCATTCTCAGTTGTCTAGGCACCACGTTGAAGTCGACTCTCGCAAGAATGTTTGGCGCATCGATGTCACCGAGCAGCAATTTTCCAACAAACGCCGCCTTCAAGTATTCACGTCGGTTAGCGAGGGTATCCAGATTCAACCAGGAGCATCGCTGTGAATACGTAGGAGATTCTTCCGGGACTGGCCAGGGGCAAATTCGGAGTGCTGAGCGAGTAAATTTGGATTGTACGGATTCGATTCTACTGACCCAGGTGTCATGGCTAGGGCACCAGACGACTGCTGCAGATTCCAGGTGCGAGCGAACTAATGCACAATATAGAGTTCGTAGACACTGTGGATTTGTGAATTCCCTAGTGGTTCGCAAAATAAATCCTAAAGTCCTATTCGCTTTGGCTACGACGTAATTTAGTTGATTTTCAAATGTAATTTTGGAATCCAACAGTACACCTAGATCCTTCACAACGGAAACTCGTTCAAGAGTGGAATCTTGGAGAGTGTGATTCCAAGCCAGTGGATTCTTTTTCCGAGTAAAACTGATTACATTGCATTTCGCCACACTGACCGTTAAGCAATTCAATTTACACCACTCCAGAAATTTACTCAACATGTGCTGCAATTCCAAACAGTCGCTGTAGCTTTCAATTTTCCGATAAATTTTCAAGTAATCAGCATACAACATTCTACACCCGGATGGAAGAACGTATGTTACATCGTTGTAATAAATGCAGAAAAGAAGAGGTCCGATGTTGCTGCCTTGTGGTACTCCTGAGTTATTCTGGAACACATAAGACTCAGCATTTCCTAGCCGAACAGTGAGAGAACGATTTGTCAAGAACGATTCAAACCAAAGAATTAGTCCTTCTCCGAGTCCGAGATGTTGAAGTTTTGCTAGGAGCAAACGATGGTCAATGCGGTCAAAGGCAGCCTTTATATCAGTATACGCTGTGTCAACCTGACCCCCTTTTTCCATAGTGCGAATGCAGAATGAAGTGAACTCCAATAAGTTCGTGTTCGTCGAACGTCCAGGATAAAATCCGTGTTGATCAATAGAGATGTACGACTTAGCTGCATAAAAAAGTCTCTGTGATACCAGAATTTCTAGAACCTACGAACAGGCACAAAGAAAACATCTTAAGAGTTCACAGGAAACTGCTGCAAAAATTATCAAAACAACTTTAAACTTTGATAATCACTTATAGAATATGTTGTTCAGGCTACGAATATTCTAAATAGGAAGAAGTTGCGGTTAGTTTATGTCAGTTTTTGTATTTTTTCGTAATAGAACTGTTTGTTTACATTTTGTTTCATACGATGTAATGAAAGCTCACGCGAGAATAATTTTTTACCAAAACTTGGTTGATTTTTCCCAGATATAGGGTAGAGACGCCTAAGACAACGGCTTACGGAAGCTGTTTTCATTAATGTTATTGAATTGCCTTCCATGTTGGTTTAAACACTGACATTTATTCATTGAACTACATTTCCAATATTGTTTTATGAAACTCTATAGGAAATAGATCAATCCATCACGTACTTTCGAACCTATAAATGATTTATTTTTCACATTCAAGTTCCCTCAGTTCCGTAACGTATCAGGTCCTTACTTCCGTCGTACAAGCTGGGTTGCCAGGTGCCAAGATTTGTCTGGAATCTTGGGGCTCCCCCTCCAAATGGTGGATAAGGTAGAGAACGAACTTTGGTATCGGACCATCTAAAAAAATCATGTTTAGAAGTTCCACAAACGCAATCGTTGAAAAATTTTGATTTTAAATAAATTCTGGGTCCAAAAATTTCACAAAACTTTTTCAGTGGTGGAATAGAGTTATCTTTATTCATGTTTCGTCTGTGAGGTCAGTAGAATACAACTATATTAATTAGCGATAGCTAATTTAGGGTTACCATACGTATTCTTTTAAGAGTACATGTACTATTTTTGATCGAGAAATGAGCGTACTCTACTTTTTGTGAAATCTAGCAGTTTGTACTCTTTTTTCTGTTGAAAGGCATTTTATCAGAGAAACGAACTTATTTCTTCCAGTTCTTATGTTTGTGTTCCTATATGTACAAGAAGTCCGAAAGAAATGTAACACTTTATGCATTCATGGCACGGTACTTCAGGTTTCTCTACTTCGTTGAGTTTCCAAACAATGAATTAAAATGGAAAGCATAACAAATCGATTAAAATCTAAGTTTTTCGTTACAAACAAGTTTTCTATTTCATAAGTAAAACTTTTCTATAAGTTAAACACAACAACTTCGAAAGTTTCAAAACTGCTTTTGATAAAAGCTTCTCCCAGTCGTCGAAATAAACTGTACAGGCAATCAGCGCCTTTGAATATGCAATGCGCCTAAAGCTCCTAAACAGTTGGCAGAGAGCACAACAGCAGTTTGAACTCTTTTTGACATGCTACGTATTCTCATGTTAACGATGTTCTGATCTCTATCTTTTCGAATAATCCAACGACCCTTTCACTTTTCACTAAAATCAGCAAGAAAATGAACAAATACTAAGAACGATAACTTTCAATTTGTAAAACTATTTTTTGCCATTATTGCCAGGTGAGTCACATAAGTAGCAACTAATTGTCACTATTTGAATGGCCTTAAATTTCCTGTTTTTCCCGTTTCTCCTAAATATTTTGAAAAATGATTTCAACGTACTCTTTTTGGCGTTGAAGGATATGGTAACCCTAAGCTAAATGTCACTTTCCACTTCTTATATTCCCTAACCGGGAAGGTACTCATTTCTCAATGAGTACTTTGATATTCTTACCCAGAATATCTGGCAACACTTTTTGTTTGTACTCTTTATTTATTGAGGGATTAACCAGCTGCTTTCACCCTCCGAAAAATTAATTCAAAATATCATACATGTCAAATTTCACTTATTCCACACTTTTTAGGGGCCGTTCAGATACCACGTGGACAGAAAAATGAGATTTTTGACCCCCTCCTCCCCCTCCGTGGACAAGCGTGGACATTTGGCAAACCCCTACCCCCCTCCCCGGATGTCCACGTGGACAGATATCAAATAGCTTTTTTGAAATACCTATGTTTTGACAGTTAGAAAACACCACTTAAAGCCTTTTTGTTATTGAAAAGGCTGATTTTGAAAAAAAAAAACGAATAAGAATTTCCTGATCAAAAATAATTTTAACAATTTTATATTTCTAAATTATCATACTTATCACTTGCGTTCAAGTAGCTACTAATTGTTTAAACTTGAATTGGAGCACTTTGCAATTTTAAGATTTTGATTTAAACATCTTAATATTTATTCACCTATAGAAAATATTTTGAAAGTAAGTATGTCCACGTGGACATGACCCAAACCCCTACCCCCCTCTTCGTGGACAAGCGTGGACATTTCCATACCCCCCCCCCCCCCCCCCCCCAGTTGTCCACGTGGTATGTGGACGGCCCCTTAATGAATTTTAACACTTTTCCTTCACTTTCTTTATCGTTTCTTAACACTCTTTCTAACGTTGTACCGTTGATCAATCCCGGTCTCTGGATGTTGTATTTTTTTTTTTTAAATGATGTGTTTAACAGTAACAACCACGTTGCAGGTATCACACATCGGTGGTTCTTCATGTCTCAGTAGATAATCTTACGTCATTCTGGTATGTCCTATTCGTAGTCTCGTAAGGATGCGTTGATCTTTTTTGTTTGTTACATCTTTCCATTTTCCGGTTGTTGACTTTATTTCTCTTAGTTTGTTTGTTCTGTTGCTCCTCCATATTCGGCTGTGTTGCTCCGAAATTTTTGATTTTATCCATTTTAATGCATCATCTTTGGGTGTTCCCATTGAGAGCATGACATTTTCTCTGCCTATATTCGCGAGGTTATCTGCTTTTTCATTGCCGCTTATACCCGTGTGACTTGGGATCCACACGAAGGTAATTTTATCCAGATTGCAGCTTTTTTTGAATTTTCTGGATTATCGGGTGTTTCGTCCCGGATTCTAATGCACTCAAAATACTGGCTGAATCCGTGTATAGGACAGTTTGTCTTGTGGCATCTTTTATGGCATAGTATATCGCTATTGCTTCCGCCGAGAAAATAGAGAAAGTTTCTGGTAATTGCATAGACCTCTGTTGTGTTACCACGAACCTAATTTGAGTAGTTTCGCTTAACCGTGTGATGATGTAAACATTTGTACACTCAGAATCAAAACAACCCAAAAATAAGAACGCCAGCGCATCAAAACAAAGTTCGACTGGCGTTCTTGATTTTGGGATGCTGTCAATGCACCAAAATCAAAGTTCGAAGCTCGAACTGACCACCTCAAAAAAAATTTCCCTTTATTTTCAGTTGGTTTCGTTTTGCAAACAAAAAAAGTCAGTCGCATCGAATACAATCTCTGGTAAATTGCTTCAAATTTGATAAAATTTTATCATACTTAATTAATTTTAATTTATGGAATTCCAGAAAACGTTTATTCGTCGATAATATTCACATCATGCCTCCAGCAAATTTCCGGATGGAAGAACAACCAATGGAAAACCGGAATAAGCGGAAGACGATCTAGAACAATCGCAGAATTTGCCATTCCCCTATTGGAAACGGGACCTTAAGATATCACTATGCTAGGTAGTCTCAGGATTGTGAGGACACGTGAAGTTCCTAAGCGCTGCCAATCGAGTTTTCGACATGACATGAATTCAGCTATTCTGCACATCAATCGTAGCCGTGGATACTATCCACTGGAAAGTAAATTCCAGTGACGATTGAAGTCTGGTTTTCCTTCCGGATGCATCCTGCAGGTCAGACTTATTGATTTGAGGGATGAATCATCATAAAAGGATGAAAATCCGTAAAAAAAGACCCATTGATTTTAAATGAAAAATGTAAGTTTTAAAAGAAAATATAAACAAAAATATTGTCTTTAATAAATTTTTATAACCCCTTTCGATATTTAGTTCATCAAAGGAAAAAATCCCAAAAGAAGGAGGAGTAGGTGCTGACCATTTGGAAGCGCACGCGTGTTTTTTCGCTCGTTGAAACTTTTGAAATTTTTAAAGTTTATTTTTCTGCCAATACTGAAAATTAATTTTAAATGGTTTTCGAAACTACCGCCGAAATAGAGTCTTTGAATACACCGGCTAGCAACATTCGGGAAAGTGAAATAAGTGTTATAAAACTAGTTCTGAGCTTGACTATTCAAATCGTGTGAGAAGATATATTATTTTGGTGCTTGGATTCTTGCCCTATCGTGTTCATTGATAGAATTACACAAAATGATAAAATAGAATTGAATTTGTGAAACGTTTATGAATAATTCTTTCATCAATACCGTTAAAAAGCCAGTGATTCTAAAAGTGCGGTTGCGGAAAACTGTAGGGGAGAGTGAGGATACTTGATCCCCTTTTCTTATTTTCACCATATCTTTTTGGAAAAATTTAGCAACTCGCCGTCTTTGACATTTTCTGACAGCTTGTAACTTCAAGTTTCTATGCTCCAAAAATTAGAACGATACTTGAACCCGTTGATGAACTAGAAGCATTTTCGTGGGAGTAAAAAAAATGCGATTTTTCAGAAGTTAGGGGAGACTTGATCCCCTATTGAAGAAGACTTGATCTTTTATTCAGGAAGCCCTAATCCTTGTCTAAAAATCAATTGGGTCAATTGTCAATTGACCATGTTTGTTCTCAATGTTCAGAATGTCAATTGGTCATGTTTGTTCTCATTTCACAATTTACAGCAGACATAAGAAGAAAATTCTATAACTTTGTCTCAACGCTAACAACATTGCATACTTAAAGGCGCTTTTTTTAGAATTAAGAGAAAATTAATTATTTTTGCTCTTTTCTTCAGACAATTATTTGATAAATATTAGTTTTTGGATAAATATAAGTAATTTCGTAATCAGCAATCATAACGATCAATTCAGAAGAAGAATATGCCGTTTGGAAGGGGGATCAATTGTACCCAACTCTAGGGGATCAATTGTACCCATGATCAACATTTTAGAAAACTTTTTCTGAAAAAAGTTGAGAGTTTTCCATTGCTTTGAAAATATGGCATTATGAAGTTCATTTTACGCTTGAACGATTGATACATTGGAACAAATATTTTTTTCATAATTTTCCCATGTAAGGAACATTTTAAAATGATGAAAAAAGATCTTCAAGTTACATTTTGTGAAATTTTTCAAACAAAGTTCAATTACTCAAACAATTATTTTGTTAAAAAAATTTAAACTACAAGCATTGTTATTTTGCTAATTTTGGCACATTTTTCTAGAACATTTGATCTTTGCAAAATATTCCAGTTTCGAGATATAGCTAAGGAATCAAGTATCCCCAGGGATCAAGTATCCTCATTCTCCCCTATTGTGTAGAACCATAGTTTTCAATGCATGTTTGCTAGATTCAACCCAATCACAAGAAAAAAAACGAATATCAGGTTTTTATAGTACAAAATTGGAAAATAAAACAGTGATAATAGTGAAATTGAAAAATGATAGAATAGGATAGAATAGTTAGCAGAATGAGGGGGAGAAATTTTTTTTTCCTAAACGTTTAACGCAACAATTTTTGTTTTGTTTTGCTTCACGCAGAAAAATTTATTTTAGAAACAATAAGATTTCGAACGAAAATAATAAAATTTTTGGTTGGGAAAAAGCACAAATATATTTCTGGTTACACTGACTAAAAATATCGATTTTAATTAAACTTATCGTTTGATTTAAAATAAAATACATCCTTTTTGAAAATGATTCATGATTCTTATCAAAATAAAAATTTTTTTGGGTAAAACACATAAAAATGCCATGATTCAAAAGTATATACAAAATGTGGATCATAATAACAGCAATCTTAAGGTTTAAAGAAATTCAGTATTCCAATTAAAATAAATTGCTTTCAAATTTATGTTTATTGATGGAATTATCGGATTTTACAAACTGGTTTTACTAATATAATTTATATATTTTTTTTTAAATCAACATGCCGGTAATGACCACAGCTTTGATTTGTTGCCTCTTTCAGCCAGATTGCGGCCCTCAGATATCTACGGCAACAGTGCGTCCGGGACGTACTACCGGAATCTTTCGTTGGCTCTCGGGTCGTAGCATCTGAAAATGGAAAAAAATGTTGGAATAGTTCAGTACAAACTTTGTTCTAACGGGGCAGTTTTCTGACTATTTGAAAACTTTGACACTTACCATGATAACTGCTGGCCGATGGATATATTTATTTCGTATAATAACCATATACCCAGCCAACATACCGTTCGGTGCCGTAGAATGGCTAGTCTGTGAGCTGGTGTTGTCCAGTGCATCTCCTTTAGCCGGAAGCAGGAACTGGTTCGGCCAACAACGATATGCTTCCGCCTTTTTTTCTGCCGATGAGGTTTTTGGCGGCAATGACAAACCTGGGGGCGCAAAGAAAATCGTTTTTTTTAGAGAACACGAATTACCAAAACTACAAACCATTTACCTGGAATTCTGCTTCCATTTTTTTCCTGCTGAGAAAGTTTCCGTCACACCGGGATCAATATCGATCTGCAGAATCGAGTCATCTTTTTTCCCAGCTTCAGGCAACAGTTGCAGCGGTACCTCTTCCAAATCCTCCCAAACGGTGTTGCTGTTGATAATGGCATGATTACCGAACCCGGATCATCTCCATCGGCTTCCAAGGATGGCACTGGGTGTATAACGGAAGTCAGCAGCAGTCGATGGTTTCCTGAACCAATGAAAGGCCTCAAAATCTGCCATGTTCTGAAATGAAATAAAATAAACGCTGATAAGTAGAAGGTAGAGATTTCCAAGGGTAGAAATACTTACCTTCCAAATTATTCCAGCCGGTTTCTACTGCTGATGATAGCCTCCTAAATGACAGTTTTTGCCATGGATATTCGTTTTTTGTTAGATTTTTTTTTTCTTTTTTTCCCATATTTCAACCTATCGTTTGCAAACACACACTTATTGAAAATAACCAGGTTTTCGATTAAAAACGAACTAAATTTTGATTTCAAGTAATAAATAACGAGTGTGTATAAATAATAAAATTTTGTAATTATTTTCCATCGATTTTTTCATTGAAAAAGCTGAAAAATATGCATTGAAAGGACAAAATAAAATAACAAAACGTTTTGTTGAACTGACTCCCCATCTTTTTTCTGCGTGTTGTTATGAACTGCGCTTCGTATGTTTGAGTTTTGGCTTGCTATGATTTAAATGCGGATTGCAACGTGTTGTGATTAGCCGTTTTTTTTTTTTTTTGTTGTGATTAGCCAGCAGATGGAAAGCCTACGGAAGAAGTATTTTGAAATGGAGCGAGTATAAATTAATTATTAGCACAAATTTTTGGACCGTTTAAAAATTCACGAAACCTTTTATGGGATACAGATAAGTATTCTTTCATTAAATGAATTCTAGTATCCTTTTCAAATGGTACGAGGTAAGATTTTTAGAACGTGTAACTATTTTTTCTTATTATATTTTTATTAGTATATTCTTATAAATTCAAATAGCTTAACTCTATTTAAGGGGTTTTGGTGGGGGGTTGGACAGGACATCGAACGATACGAAAACTGATATACGATGGATTGTGGAATTAAGCCAGCCGGAGTATCTCGGCAAATTTTGAATCTTGAGAAGTATACTCGAATACTATTTCAGAATTCTTCATTTGTGTCGAACAGTTGGAAGGGAGTAAGATGAGCCAAACCTGTCCCAAGCCAGTGGTAACGGACCCCTTGGTTGTAATGCAATTATTGTTGATGAATTAAGAATGAACAATATTTGAATGCGCGATCGAGACTTCCCGTACCGACTCGGGTCGAAAGACCTACCAGCCACTGGTGGGTTTAACTACATACATACAAAGGAAAAAATCCCAAAAAAATCTCTGCCGCATGACATGCCCCAAAATTAAGTTGCAAAAATGACGTTTATTCTCAAGTTTGGGAAAACCCCCTTAAACTCATTTTCATCGGGAGCCAGTTTCATCCGATTTTGCGGCATTTCACCTGGTTTTGGGTTTTACCGGCCTTGAGTGTACAGCGTTTATCATCATCACCTGTCATCAGCAATCATTGATCTATTGTTCTCCATTGCGAATTGAACAACAAGCAAGATGAACCAAAACGAACAATGTTTTGTTTCTGCTGCAATCAGCAGCAATGTGGGAGTGGCTAAGGATCCGCTGAAACTTTTGAATTTTTTTTTTTTTTTGTTTCGATTATAGTCGTTTTACCATCTGTGACGACCTCTCGGACGTAGCGTCTCCATCAACAACACCCAGAGTAAATACTTTTTAACATCGGGGTGTCAACATATTAATTTGAGCGCAATTATAGATTATCGCAGACAAGGATAGTAAGATCAAATAAGAGCAGTTAGAGTAAGAGTCATTTCAAGAAGAATTAAAGTCAGGAAACTAGCGGAAGTCGCAAGTCGAGTTAGCATCTTGTTCACATCATATAAAGTCGAATTATATATCGTGTATCAGTGCCAGAACACCAAGTAAGCTAATTTATTAGATTCGTTTTCGAACAACAAGCTAACACAGTTATCACTACAGGAGGCTCAAGTTGACCAAAACAACGGTCGTTCCATAAATCGTGCCAATAGACATCTTATAGGGAATCCACGTGCCAGTTGGTTGACCCCTAGAAGGTAATTTCTGAAACAACAAAAAATATAAAACCACAAAAGAATTATAAAAATGTATGTCACAGGTTGTCGCGAAAATATCAGCTGGGCCCACAGTTACTGTAAATTCATAGCTCGCAAAGTTCAACACTCGCTGTTCAGGATAACAAGGAAAAAGGAAGATTAGAAGAAGTATTTAGTAGAAGTTGAAACAGAATTGAAAACAAGGAAAATTAGTAAACGTAAGTTAAAATTTATTATTGATATGTATTCCCGCTAACTTACAAAATGTTTTAGGATATTTTAATATACCGAATTCTATTAAAACGTCGGAATCTCGTCTGTTTCACTCTACAAATAACATTAAAATATCGTTTAGTTATCCAACATGTCGAGAAAAACTCAAACGGGGAAGTCTGTGAGATATGATGGAACTTCGAAACACGGGAACTCACCCGCAAGTAACTGCAAATCGTGTGGAGGACCGGAGACCGAGGAAATGGTCCAGTGCGACAGTTGCGATCGTTGGTTCCATTTCCAGTGTGTGAACGTGACGGAGAGTATTGCGGAACGACCGTGGAATTGTGCAGATTGTACCAGCCGTTTCGAAGAACGTAATCCAGTGAGTACTTTTAATTTCCCCCCTAATGTGCCACCGGCTCGCCGTAGTTTAAGCCACACGCATCCTGCGGAGGAGAATGTCGCAAATGTTCCCCAAACAACTGAATTAATGAGTCAGTTATCGATTCCGAGCACCAACATAGCACCTAGCTCGATTTTCCCCCCACTTTATAACGCCCCGACTATTGCATTTGCCCCATCTCGTAACATTAACCCAAGATTGATATCCAATCAAAATACTCAGTCAATGCCCATCAGTACTACGTCTTGTTCAAATGCGGTCGTGTATCCTAGTACTATGTTGAGTGCGCCTGTGCCTAGTGCCGTTGTTTCGATCTCGAAGACACCAATCTCGTCTAGAAGGAATGCCCTACCAGTGACCGTGGGAAACAAGTTGCCTATTCAACGTGCGAATGATGAACGTTCCCTTCGGAATGAAGGTCCAGCGAATCAACTGCAGCAGAAAGCGACGACAAGCTCCCGGAAGTCTACAGCTAATCGGGCCATTCTACTGGAACTGGAGAAGTTAAAGGAAGAGCAGAAACATCTTCAAGAGGTGCACAAACAGCAGATGGATAACATCAACAAGCGCTATGAATTACTTGCAGAGTTGGCCAGTGAATCATCTTTAGGATCCGTTGCTGAGGAAATAGGTTTGGATTCAAAGGTCGAGGATTGGCTGGACCAGTCTGATGGGCAAAGAGTACGTCCGTTCGAAGAGGAATTGCATTACCCACTCACTCACAGAAGCACCCACAATGTAGCTGGTCCACACAGTTATAGCGCACCGAAGCAAGCAGTTAATCAACGACATTCCTCCGGGAAAATTCGTTTCGAGCCACAGATACAACCAACAACGTCCGAATTCCAAGGACGTCATAGACCATCATTCGAGCACCCGCCTGGTGAATCCGCGCAAGACCATCATCAACTTGGTAACACCCAACTCCAGACAGTAAAGGATCCATTTTTCCCCCAGCACCGATCAACACCACAGCACTCTCACTTTCCGAGTGTAATGAGGAATGCAGAAATTGGTGACCTTACAAACAGTCGCGCAGCAGCAAGGCAAGCCTTTGACAGGGAACTTCCAACTTTCAGCGGGCTTCCTGAAGAATGGCCCCTTTTTCTATCCACTTTCAATACCACTACATCGATGTGCGGATTTACGCAGGAAGAAAATCTAATCCGGCTTCAGAAATGCTTGAAGGGCAAGGCATTTGATGCAGTTAGATGCATGCTTATGCATCCATCTAATGTTACCAGCATAATCTCCACGTTACGGATGTTGTTCGGCAATCCAGAAGTTATTATCTATAGTTTGATCTCGAAAATTCAATCGACCCCTGCTCCACGAGCTGATCGGTTAGGAACGCTTGTAGAATTCGCGCTATCTGTAAAAAATTTGTGCGCGACGATCGAAGCGTGTCAGCTTGAAGCATTCACATATAATGTTACTCTAATTCGTGAATTGATAGATAAGCTTCCCACCCCATATCAAGTGGACTGGGCTAAGCATAGACGTACCCTTATAGAAGTTAACCTCAGCAAGTTTTCTGAATGGCTCTACGATTTGGCCGAAACTGTTTCGCCAATTGTTTCCATCTCATCTAATGAATTCCGACTATCCAGAACGACCAAAAAAGGGGTTGCCTTTCTAAATGCGCACTCTGAAGATGATCGCGTCGATTTGAATTTTTCTCCATATGCAACACATGAAGAACAACGGAACACCGACGACATTACAATAAACAGAGTAACAGAAAGGTTCTGTCTGATCTGTAAAGGTAACTGCCCAAAGGTCGAAGAATGTAAACGCTTTGTAGAGATGACTTACAAGGCACGTTGGGATGTGGTTCATGAATTCAACCTCTGCAAACGATGCCTGAGAAGGCACGGACGCAAGCCCTGTAAATCCCAGAAGCTGTGTGGACAAAACGGTTGCGATTATAAGCATCATCCATATCTTCATAAACACGGAAGCGAACCAAACGTACAAGAAGGTCATATGCACCATCATTCTTCGAATCAAGTTTTGTACCGGGTGGTACCCGTGATCCTATATGGACCCGAGAAAAAGCTGCATACCTACGCGTTTCTTGATGATGGTTCATCAGTTACTCTGGTTGATTCAACTATCGCAGGGGATTTGGGAATCAAAGGGAAATTGGAACCCCTTTGCCTCAAATGGACGGGGAACAGAACTCGGCAGGAGAAGGAATCTGAAAACATTTGGATTGAAATCTCAGGTACAGAGAAACATCATAAAAGGTACGAGCTTCCAGAAGTGCACACTGTGAAGAACCTTGATTTGTTCCATCAAACATTGGACATGGAACAGCTCAGAAGACGTTATCATCACTTAAAAGGTGTTCCAGCAAAATCTTATCACGATGTACAACCTCGAATCTTGATTGGAAGTAATAATGCGAATTTGGGTTATGCATTAAGAGGTCGAGAAGGTAACATGTATGAACCTGTAGCCACTAAAACTCGGCTCGGATGGATTGTGTACGGTGGAAGCGACAAAATAAGACGACAATTTCCCGGGTTTCAATGTTTCCATCACTGCGAATGCAGAACAAACAGCGACAATATACTTCATGAGGCAGTGAAGGAGTTTTTTGCCATAGAAAAGGCTGGTATTGAAAAGCCAATTAGACTAATCGAATCTAACGATGATCGTCGAGCACGAACTATTTTGGAATCACTTCAGCGTACCGACAACGGTCGTTACAAACTACGTCTACTTTGGAAGTTTGATAAATTTCGATTGCCAGAAAGCAGAAATTACGCTCTTCGTCGAGCACACTGTCTAGAAACTAAATTGAAAAAACAGCCCCAGCTAGCAGCGATATTGAGCGAAAAAATGAAAGACTACGTTTCGAAAGGCTACGTGAGAAAACTGACTGACGATGAACTTGCTGAAAATCGACCACTTGTATGGTATTTACCCATTTTCCCAGTTTTCAATGCTAACAAACCTAATAAAGTTCGAATGGTATGGGACGCAGCCGCCAAAGTCCATGGCATCTCTCTAAATTCAATGCTACTCAAGGGCCCCGACCAGAACTGCGCTTTGACCGACGTGCTTATTCGTTTCCGGGCGAATCGGATTGCGGTTTGCGGTGACATTCGTGAAATGTTTCACCAAGTTCTCATATCCGAAGAAGACCAACACTGCCAGCGATTTCTATGGAAGGACAACGTGAATGATGCTGAACCCAGTACCTACGTGATGCAAGTGATGACGTTTGGGGCAAGCTGCTCGCCCAGTTCTGCGCAGTACGTGAAAAACTACAACGCTCAACAGTACCAAGGCCAATACCCTCTAGCGGCAGCAGCGATAACAAATAGTCACTACGTCGATGACATGCTACTGAGTGTGGAATCGGAACAAGAAGCAATTCAACTAGCCAAGGAGGTTCGTTTCATCCATGCGCAGGCTGGATTTGAAATGCGAAATTGGTTGTCAAATTCGCGGGCCGTTGTTACAGCGCTGAATGAGTGTGGTGAGAACGAAAAAAGTCTCAACATTGGCGATCAGACGTCTACGGAAAAGGTATTGGGAATGTGGTGGTGCACATCGACAGACTGCTTTACATATAAGTTGTCTCCGAAGCACGAGGAAGATCTGCTGGCTGGAAAACGCGTACCTACAAAACGTGAGGTGCTTCGCACTCTGATGGCAATTTTCGATCCATTGGGATTCCTTTCGAACTTGCTCATCGTTCTAAAAGTTATCCTTCAAGAAATTTGGAGGTCAACCGTTGGATGGGATGACCAAATCCCGATGAAACTCTTCGATGATTGGCTACAATGGTTAAGTGTGCTGCCAAGAGTTAAAGATATCAAAATTCCTCGTTGCTATCTTTCCAACCTTTCAGTAAATACAGGAACTTTAGTAACTTTGCATACATTCGTAGATGCCAGCGAACTAGCTTACGCAGCCGTCACGTACATTAGATTTCAACAAGGCGATACTGTGGAGTGTGCAATAGTGGGAGCCAAGGCTCGAGTTGCACCACTAAGATTCCTCTCGATTCCAAGAATGGAACTGCAGGCAGCCGTTATCGGAGTTAGATTGGCAGATACCATTTCAAATGCGCTTTGCTTTAAAATAAATCAGCGCATTTTCTGGAGCGATTCTCGAGACGTTCTATGCTGGTTAAGGTCCGATCATCGACGTTACTCTCATTACGTTGGTCACAGGGTTAGCGAAATACTCGAAACTACGCAAGTTGGCGACTGGAAATGGGTGCCTACAGAAGAAAACGTTGCTGATGAAGCGACTAAATGGCAGCGTCTACCAGATCTTAATAGTGAATGCCGCTGGTTGAATGGACCCGAATTCCTGCGAGAGGACGAAGCAGCTTGGCCATGTGAGCGGTTTGGAAAATCGTATACAGAAGAGGAACTTAGACCGAACGTCTCTTGTAATGTACATTCACTTCTTCCTGCACCCTTTATACAATCGGATAGATTTAGGAGTTGGAACTTGCTCCGGCGAACAGCAGCCTGGATTCTTCGATTCGCGCACAATGCTCGATATAAAAAGTACCAAGAAAAGTGGACTGGTCCTCTCTCGGGAAAAGAACTTCACCGGGGAGAAGTGTTGATGTTTCGACAAGCTCAGAACGAATTTTTTATAGATGAAATAAACTCACTGGCGTCAACATCTCCCACACCTACCATACACAAATCAAGTCCAATCTACAAGCTGTGGCCCTTTCTTGATGATGAACAAGTCTTGCGAGCCGCAACTCGAATCGAAGCATGTGAAGCAGCTAGCATGGATGCGAAAAATCCAATAATTCTTCCGAAAGATCATCCAATTTCTCGACTCATAGTGCAACATTATCATGTAAAGTTCTATCATCGCAACCATCAGACGGTAATAAACGAACTGAGACAAAGATTTCGAGTGACACCTAGGCTATCAAGCCTATATTGGAAGGTGCGAGCAAACTGTCAGCTGTGTAAGAACCTAAAAGCCGCTCCAAGACCGCCTCGTATGAGTAATCTACCATCAACAAGGCTTTCGACATTCACCAGACCATTTTCCTTCGTAGGCATTGACTACTTCGGTCCAATGTTCGTTTCTGTCAAGCGTAGTACTGAAAAGCGTTGGGGCGTCTTAATAACTTGTTTGACCGTTCGAGCAATACACATTGAAATCGCACACTCTTTGTCAGCTGAGTCATGCATCATGGCTCTTCGAAATTTTATGGGGCGGCGAGGCACACCAACCAAAATCTTTAGCGACCGTGGCACAAATTTTATTGGGGCAAATAAAGAGCTCAAGGTGGCACTAGGGGAAATGGATCAAAAAGCTCTCTTGCAGGAAATTTCAAGTCCAGAAACAACCTGGTCTTTCATACCACCCGTTTCCCCTCATATGGGAGGATCTTGGGAGCGGATGATCCAAACAGTTAAACGAAACTTGAACCAGATAAAACCTAAGCATCAGCTCAACGACGAGGTGCTTCGAAATTTGTTAGTTGAAGTGGAAAACACCGTGAACTCTCGACCGCTTACTCACGTTTCATCGGAGGATCCAGAACAACCAGTATTAACTCCGAATCATTTCCTCGTTGGATCATCGAACGGACTAAAACCAGCTTCGCTATTGGACGACAGTGAAAAGGCCGTTAGAAGAACGTGGCGATCATCCCAGGTGGAGGCAAACATATTCTGGAAACGTTGGGTACGCGATTACCTTCCTGATCTAACCCAACGCTCTAAATGGCATACCCCTGCGGAACCCATACAGGTGGACGACATCGTGGTTATAGTCGATGCTAATCTGCCAAGAAACTGTTGGCCGATAGGTAGAGTCATCTCAGCGGAAGCGAGCTGCGACGGAGAGGTACGAAAGGCCGTGGTTCAGACGGCTAATGGAATCTACGAACGACCTGCAGTGAAACTAGCCGTATTGGATGTTCGACGTAAAACAGAGTAAGCCGTGGGTTAAACGTCTTACTGGGGGGGAGTGTGACGACCTCTCGGACGTAGCGTCTCCATCAACAACACCCAGAGTAAATACTTTTTAACATCGGGGTGTCAACATATTAATTTGAGCGCAATTATAGATTATCGCAGACAAGGATAGTAAGATCAAATAAGAGCAGTTAGAGTAAGAGTCATTTCAAGAAGAATTAAAGTCAGGAAACTAGCGGAAGTCGCAAGTCGAGTTAGCATCTTGTTCACATCATATAAAGTCGAATTATATATCGTGTATCAGTGCCAGAACACCAAGTAAGCTAATTTATTAGATTCGTTTTCGAACAACAAGCTAACACAGTTATCACTACAGGAGGCTCAAGTTGACCAAAACAACGGTCGTTCCATAAATCGTGCCAATAGACATCTTATAGGGAATCCACGTGCCAGTTGGTTGACCCCTAGAAGGTAATTTCTGAAACAACAAAAAATATAAAACCACAAAAGAATTATAAAAATGTATGTCACAGGTTGTCGCGAAAATATCAGCTGGGCCCACAGTTACTGTAAATTCATAGCTCGCAAAGTTCAACACTCGCTGTTCAGGATAACAAGGAAAAAGGAAGATTAGAAGAAGTATTTAGTAGAAGTTGAAACAGAATTGAAAACAAGGAAAATTAGTAAACGTAAGTTAAAATTTATTATTGATATGTATTCCCGCTAACTTACAAAATGTTTTAGGATATTTTAATATACCGAATTCTATTAAAACGTCGGAATCTCGTCTGTTTCACTCTACAAATAACACCATCTTTATGGCATTCGCGACTTTATCAACGTTGCAGTTGGCGGATCGTTATTGAAAAACTTATCCGGTACAACTGTGTTCGATGTTTACTCTTGGGCTCGAACTCGCGGACATCGGCTCAGGAGACAACAGACTTGCCAACTGAGCTATATCACAAGCCCTGAAACTTTTGAATGAAAAAGTGATATTTTCACTAAAAAATTCATTCAAAAAAAATTGTTGGAGATATTTGTAAGCTGGATTTACGAAAGTTCTGTTTTGGAAAGCATTTTAACAAGGAAATAAACCTGGTTGAAAAAAACTGGAATTTTATCCTGTTATCTGTTAACCAAAATGACAAATTTGATGTTTTTTTCTGGAATCAATGAAGTGTTTGAGTTGTTTTTTTGTACTGGAAGAAGATTTAAAATGATTTAGATTTTTTATAGATTTATTTAAGAGTGGTATTTCATTAATGAAAAATGCACTTCTGGAATGTCTGCTCTTATCTGAGAGCTGTTAGCACATTTTTCGAAAAAAATTGCAAAAAAAATCGAATGTTTTTCTTTCGGCGTGTCTTGCAAGTACCTTTTCATGACAAAATTTTGCCCAATAATTATTAAAAAATAACATTAGGAGATACTTTTCTTTTAATTATATGCCTGTTCCTAAAAGCTTCCCAAATTCTCTAAACTCTTGTAGCGGTACTGTTTGGTTAATATCTCGGATCAACACCTCCCCTCAATTCGCAGATTGAGAATACTGAACAGCATTCATGAACGCATCAGCTGGCTGATCCTCAGTAAAATTGTGTTTCAAAGACAGCTGACCGCTTCTTACGATCTCCTTGATGAATGCATACTTCACATACCGATGCTTCCTCCGCTGATGAGTCCGCGCCTCTTCCAGATACTGGATGCAAGAGATGTTGTCTTCCATTAACGTGAAAGGAGTGCTAACCACGCCCAATTCACCAAGGAAGTTTGTTGACCACAAACCTTCCTTGACCGTATGGCAAAGGGCTGCTATCTCAGCTTAGGTCGACGACAGACTGACCGTCTGCTAACGTTTCGTTGACCACGAAATAAGATTCTCGAGAATCATGTAAGCGTAACCTGATACAGATCTTCGATCTTCGGAGTCGTTGGCAAAATCTGCATCAGCATATCCGATGAGTGGTTCCGATTTCGGGTTTCTGCGGAATTCCAACGCCGTATCGGTCGTACCTCGAAGGTATCGCAGAATACGCTTCAGGCCTTGCCAGTGCCTATCCGCCGGGCTGGCCTGGTACTTGCTCAGTGCGCTAACCGCAGCACAGATATCTGGCCTCGAAGATGTCGCCAGATATTGTAGACAGCCGATCAATTCTTTGAACGATTGTTTGGTGATAACTTCACCATCGTTCAGCTTTGTCCAGCGAACGTTTGTGTCAAGCGGTGTGCTTACGGGATACAATCAGCCATACCGAATCGTTGCAGAACCTTCCTGACGTATCCTGATTGCGAAATCTCGATGACGCTATTCGGAAAGTCTCGCTTGATGGTCATCCTCAAGAAAGTCTTAACTTCCAGGAGATCCTTCATCTGGAATAGTCTTCCTCGGTCTTGATCAAGATAATCTCTGAAACGTCTTTTCCGGCAATCAGTATGTCATCCACGTACAGGATGAGCCCTCGCTTGCAGGATCGGTAAACGCAGCAGTCACTCTTCAACAGATAGAAACCAATTTTTCTTATCTCGTCGTCGAATCGCTGATTCCTTGCACGACCCGCTTGCTTCAAGCCGTACAGGCTTGATTTTGATTTGTTTGGATTAAATTCTACGCATAAAAAATGAAAAAATATACCAATTTTGTATCAAAATTTAAAATCAACGAGCTTATTTCTAGAAAAAAAAAATTTTTGATAAATTTTTTTTTATTCAACTGACCAAAATGTGTACCTAGCGTAGATTATTTTTAATACCAATGCCTTCAAAAGATGCGGATTTTTGTGCACTTAAACTTTGCTGAACAAAGTATGTTGTTTGTATCATCGTGTGAAGAGCTTTTCACAGTTTAATCCTTAAAAAACACAATTTATTATATTTTTATTTGAGTTATCAAATTCGTTTTAATAAAAAGGAAAGAGTGGCGTAACGTGGGCCATGAATATCTCAGCTGTGTGTTGAGATAAAAATCTCAATCCAACTGTCATTGTCGCTGCTTTGCGTAGCATGTTTTTCTATATGTTGTTGAATTATGTACGTATCATATACTTCTTTTATTTAACTATTTAAACAAGATCCCGCTAATTGCATCCGTGGGAGACCTAAAGTACATAACAAAAATATGCTCATACGCTTATGATCTTTGTTAAGTCATGTTCTTTCACGCTGAAAAGGAATTTTTGATGAAACATCAATAAGTCACACAAACGCAACCAATTTCCAATCATAGCTTGTGAGGAATCATGGGCCACACATCTAAATGAATTATGAAATTTCAGTTTTTGGACAACTCAAAAACTTTGCACGTTACTTAATCAATTTGGATTTGGTGGCCCACGTTTCCCTACTATTTTTGAAAGTCAAAAAAAATTTCTTTTTTAAACGGCCAGAATTCAGCAAATAAATGTATGTAATAAGAGACACCCTATTTTAAAGACTTTTTTCTTTACTCATCATACCATTTTCATCCAAACATCTATCAATTTAATTTTTAATTAACTATCATGAACTCTCCGATTAATAAATGATTTTGAAAGTTTGAAAAAACTGTATGGAACGTAATTTACTCAAAGAAATAAAAAAGTTATTCGAGTTTGTGTGTGACAACTTACGTTTATAGATATGGTGGTATCGAATAAAAAATCAAATCAATTTAATATTCCATCATCACCCTTATTACATTTCAACTGTTCGACATATGTGAATTAGCTGTAAAGTAGTTGGTTTGTTCCTGTTTGCTATTCTGTCCTCAATTTTCCTGTACCACATTTTAGTGAAAAGGGCCAATATGTTGTTGTTCGGTTAGTTGGTTTGGTGGGATATTAAATTAAATGGAGCGAAATCCACAAAATACATTTTGGGGTGGTAAAAATGCAAGTGTGTGTACATCGCTTGCCGCTACATTTCCGCATCGGACTCTTTTTGGGTGCTTCCGTTGTTTTCGGAATACCAATGGACTACAATCGCAAGATTAATGGTCCAAAGGTTCACGTGAGGTTGCAGTGAGCGATTAATAACGTTATTCCCCGGCCCAAGAAGTAACGCGTCCCAGTTTTTATGATTGAAGATAGGAACGAGAAAAGTTTTTTATAAATAAACTATTCTAATTGGAACTCTTTTAATGAAAGAAAAAGAAATTTTCTGTTAAAGATGACAATTCCAACGACATTGATTATGCCTAGTAGTTTCATCCATTATATTGCTTAGAAGATCCCAACATCAACCCTCGAATATTTACGTCTATGGTTGTTGATAATTGATTTTTTTAAATTTAAGTCATTTATGACCAAAAATCTTTTTTAACAAAGATCCTAATTTTATCATAAACATGTTCCCAGAATCATTATTCACTCATGTCTCAGGCTTGTTTTGGGGAAATGTTATCTGTTCAAAGCAGCCAATTTCACGACAAGATTCGAACAAAAGTGGATTAATTATGATGCCCGATTGCTTGCCCTGGTCCTGAAAAAAAGGAAAGCGGCCGCTCGCTCGTTCAAAGTTCAGAGTTTCGATTTCTTTCATCCTTGACTTGTTGGTTTTCCCAGCCTCCAGTAAGGGAAAAAAGGACATCTTTTCATGTTTACATCATTATTTTTTGCCCTCGTTCGGCCATTCATTTTGCCGTCCTGAACTTTGCCATCTTCTTGCCGGTGTAAATGTGTTTTCTTATTTCCGTGCTTTGTCTCGGGAAAGGTTTTTGTTTGTGCGCCGGCCGAGGAACCGAGGAAATCTTATGCCCGAGCCGAATAATTAGATTCAGGTAATTTGGGGCGAATCGTTCGATAATTTATGGCAAATTTTCCGAGACTTACGGTTTCTCATTTCTTATTTACACCTTCTTTTTCGGATTGGGCTGAGCTGGCTCGGGTCGATGATTCGTTCTGTGGGCAGGAAAATCCAAAGAGTTTTTCTTTGTTTTAATCCACTTCGGGTGTGGAGGATTTGTCTGCAGATGGAGCTGGAATAAATTTGCGGACGCTGTTATTGCAAGGGTTTTGTATTATTCGAGACAAACAAATGGACGGAATCCAATATCGGGTTTTCATTTTGTTGCTCCTCGAATGAACCGTTTTAAACCTTACCTTTGCTGATTTAAAATATTCAATTGGATCCCTAAGAAGTCTGCCAATTCGTTTTGAATTGACTCGTTAGGGTTTTATAAATGATTTCTAATTAAGAATTCTAGATCGAGAATCTTTTAAAAAGGAAATTTGTTCCGTATGTTTGACACTATTTAAAAAAGTATTCACATCGAACTTTTGTTGTAATGTGTTCAAGTTTTTTTTTTAACAATTTGTGCGAGAAAAATGATGGTTTTATTAACTTCTTGAAATAAGTATGTAACAAAGAAGTTTATAATAAACTGATGCAGCTAAGATACTACTTAGGTGAAACTTAAAAGGCGAGTATCACAATCTATCTTAAAAATTACAAGATTACAATTCAGTGTATTTATAAGTATGCCAGGCGCGATAATTAAGAAAATAACAAAGATTTTGAAAGCTATATAAATCAATAAGACTTAGACGTATTTTGAAAAATCGAGAATATCACAAATTTTCAAAGGTTTGGAGAACTAATCCTTTTTTAAATAAACAAATCCGTTAGTAAACCAAGCAAATCTAAAATTCAGCTCGTTTTTTTTTATTTTCTTGCAGCACTGAGCAGATGTTGATTCGCACTTTTCAAACGATGGTTGAAATAAATTCGCTGATCGACACTTAATCTCAAGTCCAAACAAGTTACTGGTTTTTCCTCTGACAGATCCAAGATCAATGTGAGTTTATTGTTTTAAATGATTGGGACTTATCCCAGAAATTTGATTAGCATAGTATTCAATTTCCAAAGTGTTTATAATTTTATGAAAAGCTTCCACAAATCTTCATTGACGAGGTGTATTACGTTGTTTATTGGAAGTGATTGTTCAGAAATGCTTGTTTGAGCATATTCAACTCAACATTAAGCTCTTCTGTGTTTTGACCATGCGCGGTCCAAACCGTGGAAAAACCGTTAAAAATGCACGAAAACGCTCGGACTTCTTTGAAAATTTATAAAATGTTCCTTATCGGTAAACTTTTGAATTTTCAAAATTTCAACTCCATGGGAATGTTTACCAAACAGAAAAGGTTAAATTGTCGTTAAAGTAAGAAATTCACATTGCAGTCCAATTTTCTGGGGTGATCAATTTTTCAATAGGCACTTCAAAAGCGTATTCCTTCTATTAAAATTATTAAAATTATTATTATCACTTTGACGCATAACTCAAATGTTCTATATGTAATCATTGAACTATCCATCGACAAAAATTTAACACAACACTCGCCGTAACTCAAAGAAGCAAAAGTTGTGGAAGTTTGAAATTCGCGGTCCGTAATGTGTTAATGTTATGCCTCTAAAACCCATTTATTCGCTGAATAATTCACGCAACTTTATTTTTATAATTATATACCATTTCGGTTTGACGAAAACTTTTATCGTTCAGGAAGCATTTTTTACATTTTATATTAAAAAAATTTTCATAACCCCATTGGCTAGATAATTTAATTTCAGTACTTTTCTGTAGCAAATATTGAGCATATTTGTCAATCTGTTTTCATTTTTCCAAACCACGTTAAAGCGGAGTAAAAAAATTTCTTTTCTATCTTACATAGGATCATTTTTTTCGAAAAACTAACTCCAGAATCGTGTTATTTTTAGATCGAAAAGCACATGGACCAAGGATTTCTGACGCCACCTTAATTAAAGTTTTAAGAAAATTGTGTTCATTTCCATGGTTTTCTCATGTTTTGAAGCTTGAGCGTATGTACATGTAGCTTTCTAAAACTGCCTGTCAAATGGTTGTCATTAGTATGGAACTAATATGGAATTAGTATGATTAACAGATTTTGAAACATTCTGCCCAAAAATAGTTGAAATAATAAAAAAAAAATTTTTTAATGATCCCGCGCCGATCTACCGGTGCATAGGGCCGTGGTAAAAGACCTCCACTGTTGACGATCCGGAGCCAGCGTCTTCACCTGGTCCCAGTCAAGATTCTCGTCGACAGTTCGGATTTCAGCGGCTAGGCTTCGCCACCACGAGTTTCTGGGTCTGCCTCTTCTTCGATGTCCTTCTGGATTCCAATCTAGCGCCTCTCTGTAAATCTCGTTTTCATCTTTCCGCAGCATGTACCCATTCCATCTCCACATACGTTCCCGAATCTCGATTTCTAGCGCCCTTTGATGATACCGGCGATGTAGTTCCTCATTCGAGATCCAGTTGCCAGGCCACCAAGCGCGGATGATATTCCGCAGGCAGCGGTTTACAAATGCTTGCAGTTTTCGCGTCATCACCGCATATGTGCACCAAGTTTCACACCCGTACAGCAATACGGATTTGACGTTTGAGTTGAAGATTCGGATTTTTGTCCGTAGAGAGATCTGGCGTGACCGCCAGATGTTTCGGAGACTCGCAAACGCAAATCGGGCCTTTCTGATCCGGGTTTCGATGTCTTTCCTGGTACCACCATCAGGCGTTATCTGGCTACCAAGATACTGGAAGCTCTCCACTTTCTCAACTTGTTGCCCAGCTACCATGAAACTGAAGGGATTTGCTGTGTTGATCTCCATCGACTTGGTCTTTCCGACATTGACTTTGAGACCTGCTGCCTTGGAACTTTCGGTGAGGTCGTCGAATTTGCTCTGCATATCCCGTTGTGTTTGGGCGAGCAAAACAATATAGTCAGCCAGGTCAAGGTCGATCAATTGCTCCATTGTTAAAGGATTCCACGGCAATCCTCGGTTCGATGCACAGTCGATCGACCCAGTCAAGATCTCATCCATCACGATGAGAAAAAGTAGCGGTGATAAGATACATCCTTGTCTCACTCCAGCAGTTACCGGGATTGGTTCGGACAAGACACCATCGTGCAAGACCTTGCACGAAAATGCCTCGTATTGTGCTTCGATGAGATGGACTAGTTTCTCTGGGACCCCTCGTCGCCTTAGAGCCGCCCAGGTGTTTTCATTGTTAAGTCGGTCAAATGCTTTTTCGAAATCAACGAAAACCAGCAGAAGAGAGTCCTGGAATTCGTTGATTTGTTCCAGTATGATTCGTAGCGTTGTGATGTGGTCCACACATGATCGTCCGGATCGGAACCCAGCTTGTTGCCGTCGGAGTGTAGTGTCAATTTTCTCCTGGATCCTGTTCAGGATCACTTTGCAGAGTACTTTGAGGGTTGTACAGATCAATGTTATGCCTCGCCAGTTACCGTACTCTGTCAGGTCTCCTTTCTTCGGGACCTTTACGAAAATACCCTGCATCCAGTCGGCCGGGAATGTTGCAGTATCCCAGATGTCAGCGAAAAGACGGTGCAACATTTGTGCTGACAGGGCAGGGTCGGCTTTCAGCATTTCAGCAGGGATGCAATCGATCCCAGGTGCTTTGTTGGATTTCATGTTTTTGATTGCGGCTTCTATTTCAGCCAGCGAAGGCGCTTCCGAGTTGACGCCATTAATGCGACTTACTGTTATCGCTTCGAGCTGCGGATTCTGTTGGCCATCGCTATTCGTGACTCGAAAGAGTTGTTCGAAGTGCTCAGTCCATCGTTTGAGCTGATCTGTTCGATCGGTCAATAACTGACCTGCTCAGTCTTTCAGCGGCATTCTTGCATTAGTCCTTGCACCACTGAGGCGGCGAGAAATGTCATAAAATAATCGGATATCTCCATTGGCCGTGGCTCTTTCTCCCTCTTCGGCTAGGAAGTTTGTCCAGGCTCTCTTGTCTCGTCTACAAGCTCGTTTAACTGCCTTTTCCAGCTCCGCATATCGTAAGCGAGCGGCTGCTTTGGCTGACCCGGTACATGCCTGCTCAATTCCGACTTTCGCCTTTCTCCGATCATCGACCATCCTCCAAGTTTCATCCGACATCCATTCACTTCTTCTTCCACACACTTTACCGAGAGTACCATGGCTCGTCGTTATAAAGGCATTTTTGATTCCACACCACTGTTCATCGACTGTTCCGTCTGTCGGCAATTCCGAGGCTCGGGATTCTAGCTGTTCAACGTATGCCCTTTTCACTTCTGGATTCTCCAACCGGCGGACGTCGTATCGACACCCGACTTTCTCCTCGCGCCGTTGGACACGCGCAACTCTTAGTCGTATCTCGCCAAGGACGAGGTGATGGTCAGATGCAATGTATGCGCTTCGTTTGTTGCGGACATCAAGAAGGCTCCTTCACTATTTTCGGCTGATGCAAATGTGGTCAATTTGATTTGCTGTTCGGCCATCTCGAGATACCCAAGTGACCTTATGTGCTGGTCGATGGGGGAAGAGCGATCCACCGATCACCATGTTGTTGTTGGCACAAAATTCTACAAACAGCTCTCCGTTTTCGCTCATCTGTCCTAGGCCATGGCGCCCCATGATGGTCTTGATTGTCGGAGCCAATCTTTGCGTTGAAGTCGCCCAAATGGATTTGAATGTCACCCTTCGGAATTCTCTCTACCACGCTGTTCAGTTGACTGTAAAATTGTTCTTTCTCCTGCAAATCGGCAACGTCAGTTGGCGCATAACACGGGACCATTGTAAGGTTTCTAGCCCGTGTTCTGAATCTGGCTACGATTATTCTTTCTTTTATTGGTTCCCATCTAATGGGGGCTGCGTAGGCCTGCGGGCTTAACAAGAAACCAACTCCTCGTTCCCGAGTAGCATGTTCTCCTCGTATGCCAGAGTAAAACAGGACTTACCCGGATTGTGTCTTGTGTTCTCCAGTATTAGGCCAACGGACTTCGCTCAGTCCCAGAATTTCAAGCTTGAGGCGGCTAGCCTCTCTAGCAAGTTGTTCCAGTTTGCCTTGTTGGGCAAGAGTTAAAACGTTCCAAGTTCCAATTCGTGTCCCTGTTTTCATGCTAAAAGTCGTCGCCAAAGTTCCAGGTCGGTCGTTTCTTTCGTATTCTGTAACAAATTCTAGTCGGGAACAGTAGGTTGTTAGCCTAATGTCCCTATCCCGCGATGGGGCTGCCATCTTGGACTTAGCCGGCGGGAGCCGTATTTCATAAATTCAGCCGCTCGCTGCGAGACAGACGCTGTTTGAGCCGCCCCTGACCTGGACTACTTCCATAGCCAGAACTTATGTCTGAGTCTCAAAGAATAATATGTGTGTTATCATTCTTCTTGTCTTTGTTCATGTTTTTAATTATTTTAACATAAAAACATTAAAATAATCAAAAACATAAAATGGTTGGGCCTACCATGGAGCAGAGGACGCAGAGACATCCGGAACACAGGAACAGAATCAAAAATAATTGATCTATTACATTATATTGAACATTGGATAAGTAAAAGTTAATGTGTATAAAAGATTGTGTAAAATAAGCTCTAAAAGATGTAGGAATTATACTTAGCTTTCATTTATCCTGCTTATGATGATTTCCTTATGAACATTTGCTTAGGTAGATTTCAGCAACCCAGTTGGTTGCACTCCCCCAAAAAAATTGAAAAGATCGCAACAATCACAACCATTTAAATCACAATTTTCCCAAGGCAAAAAATATAACCTTCATTTTGTAATGAGTTTCCACCTCTGATACCGAAAAATTCACATTCAAATTCGTTCTAGAACATTTCTGAGCCCACATGCATCAACAAACTTCTTCTGCATTCTTCTTCAACAAAACCCTTTTTTTCAATTTTTGTTATAGCTCGTTACGAAACGTATGACTGATAATTTTCATATTCTTCTTGTTTCGCCATATAATTAAAAAACTTTGTTTGTTCACATTATATGTAATAACTTCTTTGTAATAAAAATTTGCTGCACATGGAGCAAACATAGCATCGACCTATTTCTTTGACAGCTCACAAATGGGTCCTCCTTGTTTTAAAATTCCTGCAACACCAATTTGGAGTTCAATTCGGGGAGAAAACATTTTCTTTATTACTGCAATTGGACGAAAAACTTTTCGGATAAACCGGACTTCACTACAATGTGAAATTATTACGAAAAATTTTCATTTATCTCGAAAATTAAAGTGCAAAAAATTTCACGAGCGAGAAAAACACGACCGCACTCGATCAAGGCTTGCTTAGATCCTTATTGATTTCATTTTTCATAAAGTAACAAACTAAAAACACACATGTATAACATAGAGAGGCAGAAGAATTTTTTTCAATTATTTTTTTGTTAAAGAATATCATTGCTTGTTAAACATGATTTCAACAACCTATTCTATTCCTTAATGAAATAAAAGCAATAAGCCAATTTGAAAAGAAGATGCATTTAATGTAAGAATCAAAAAAGTAGTAAAAATGACTACAACAAAAAGCCCTAGATCACCTTTTTCATCAACAATTTGATTATTCAAAATTAGCACAGATGGAGAATGAGAGAATGCCGCAGCCAGTAGCGTAGAGGATAGCCTTCAAGTCTTCTAAGCCAGCGGGCATGTAATCGAATCCCAGTCATATTTAGTACACTTTCTGTGGGTTATTGGTTTAAGCATTTGTAAGATGCTAGCCATCATATCCTCGAAAGATGTACGGTTAGAGTTAAGAAAAAAGGAATGTACTTGTGTTCGAGAAAAAGAGCTTTGTATGCACTTGCCGTTATTTTCTCTGGTGTACCTTACATATATTTTGAGCCAATCAAACCAATAGCTTAGCTTAGCTTAGCTTGATTGACTACTCACATCCACCTTAAATCATTGAACCTGAAATGCAAGATGAAATATATTCTAAATCAATAGTTCCTTTTAAGCTTCTTCAAGCTTTAAATTAATTTTTTAACCGATAAAAAAACAAACACATTTCAAATTCAATGATCGCAAGCGTGGCTCAGTAAAACGAATTCCACATCGCCAATGGTTGCTACTCCGTGATTGACCGAGGCCATCAATTTTGTCCAGAGGTCAAATGAATGGTATCTGGGATTGACAGCACATCCACAATGAACAAAACTTATGCTCTCTCTTTACACATCAATAACGGCGCCGGCCACGTCCTAGTAGTCAATGGATAGAAGGAAAATAGAGAAAAAGGATTGAAAGAATAATAATTCACGCTTTAGGACCGAGGTCACCTCTGCATCCTAGCAAAACAATTTTTTTGTGGATTGGGTAAAAGGAAATGATCAGGAAACACTTTTGACTAGTGTTGTGCAATTTGGGTTAAAATCCTATTCTCCTATGCTCCTGTAATTTCGTATTGAAACTTTTCAATTGAGATGACTTTTTAATAACTACAGAAATAACATTTAGATAATTATTTGCAAGTTTTCGCCTAATTAACTCCCTGCCTAAAATCAAATTTAGTTTTAACTAAAACCCAAAACAATTTTTGATAAATTAAAGTGGATCGTCAAATTGCAGAAGATTTGAGTTTCGAAATTATAATAGTTTGATCTTATTCCTTACGATACTTAAACTAGCTTTAGCTTTTCATTTGATTTTTCGTGAAGAACATACTAGTAGCAAATATATTATAACCAACATTGAGTACTCTCAGCATGCTTCATATACTTCAGCAGCCTTTGTTTCCTATTGAAATTTCTGAAGATTATTTCTACTGAAACTCTTATTGATACTGTCTTGAACCAAAAAAGGTTCTTTCAAACAAAATATAAAAGACTCGTTAATGTTAATGTTAAGACTCGTTAACCTTGATAAAAAAAACAAATTCTAACTCTTTTTGTAAATCTGATGATTATCATGATAACATGATGGAAGGAATAAGTTAATGAAAACTTAAATTTTATCTGTAAAACTATTATCTGCTCACAAGTTTCTAACTTATTTGATTTTTTTATAAAAAAAAATCTTGTCTTTTTTTCAGCATTTTTATAAAATACCTGTGTTGCAATTGTATTTTTTGCTATATTGCTATATAGGATCAAACTGTCCATCAACCGACAAACATCAAAGTTTCAAAAGATTTAAAAATAATTACTAGGTTGCCACTGCTAATAAACAAAAACTCTATTACTTTTCTTGTGTTATGAGTCAATGCAAAATAAAAAGTTAGTGTAAAGCCATTATTATATTTTGGGCTTATGGCGTTTATGATTATTGTGATCCATGAACACTTATTATAACAAAACAGTACTTGTGTTCACATGAGCAATAAGAAATCTTATATTCTGCAGATACATTGTCTCAATTTACAAACAACTATGTATCCAAAATTATTATTTATTTATTTTCAAATTCTTGGAAACCCGGTTTTTGCTGTGAAGAATACTGTGAGTAATCTAGTGAGTAATGTAGTAACATTACAGAGATAATTTCCTGAAATATAATTCTGACAGCTTTAAATAGCAAAATATTGATGAAGGTTCTCTGTTCTCATGAATCGAAAAGAATTTTCACGTTAAAAAGTTAAAATTATACATTAAAATTAATGATAAATTTACAATAAAACTAGACAATAATTTACATAATTCAAGAATTTTTTTTTTAGGTAACGCCTAGATTCAAAGGGGAAACATCCCTTGTTGAAATATTACTGCAATATTGCCTACATTTAAGATGTTTTTAACGAAGAAATTTGTCGAAAACATGAAAAATGAATCAATTAAGATAAAACGAAATACAGTATTGTTCCGATTTTGTCAGCCCCGTCTTGAATTTAGGGCTGACAAAACAGGGTACCTGACAAAATCGGGGAAAAAATTTTTCTTGAAAATAATTTCAATTTTGATTTGATAATTGTCCGTTTACTTATTATTTCGATATTTTATGTCAATACCGTGATAAGGGGTGACATTGACCCCTTTTCTTTATTTTTTACCCTTCTTACAAAGAAAGTGTATAAATGTCGCTTGAAAAACCAACTTTCGATCCGAGGCGTTGAGGGCCAAGTGTTATATACCGTTCGACTCAGTTCGTCGAGATCGGAACATGTCTGTATGTGTGTATGTATATGTGTATGTGTGTGTGTATGTTACAAAATAATGTCACACACGTTTCTCGATGACCGCTTGACCGATTAGAGTTCTTGAGGCGTCAAATGAAAGGTCTTGCAAATAGCAAAATGGTGGACCTGTTCAAAAACTCAAACCTAAGTGAATTTTTACAAATACCCTCCATACAATGGATTGTGTACATTAGACTGAGTCGATTTGGGGTCATTTTGGAATTTCTCAAACCCTGGGGTCTAAAAAGCTTCTTCTTGGTCCAAAACTCATCCATGATTTTTTGCAAAATTTTTAAGTAACGTTTACATGAGTAAATTTGAACTTTTAGGTTTGTATGGGAAAATTGAATATTTTGTACTGAAAAATCGACAACATTTTTGTTTCGTCTGTGGAACCAAGCCAGCTGATGGTTTTTGTGCCAATTTATAAAATTCCTAAAGGAAATTTTCCGCTGAACAACTTTGTCGAAGACTGTAACTCCGTATTCTATTAGGAAAAAAAGTTATTAGCTGTTTAACAGGGGTATGTCTTTTCGCATTGATTAACAGTAAATTCTATTGACATCACTGCTTGAGCCTCGCGAAATGTTGCATGGAAAGAAGTCACGCAATACCTCGCTAGGCACCCTGCAGGGATGTCAATTGAATTTATTTTTTATCAGTGCGAAAAGATATACCCCTGTTAGACAACTAATAACTTTTTTTCCTAATAAGATACTAAGTTACGGTCTTCGACAAAGTTGTTCAGTGGAAAATTTCCTCTAGAAATTTTATAAATTGGCACAAAAACCATCAGCTGTCTCGCTTCCACAGACAAAACAAAAATTATGTTGATTTTTCAGTACAAAATTTTCAATTTTCCCATACAAACCTAAAAGTTCAAATTTACTCATGTAAACGTTACTTAAAAATTTTGCAAAAAATCATGGATGAGTTTTGGACCAAGAAGAAGTTTTTTAGACCCCAGGGTTTGAAAAATTCCAAAATGACCCCAAATCGACTCAATCTAGTGTACATGCCATTTGAAAAACCGTTGGTGCGTAGCTGCAGGATTAATATTCAATTGCAAAACAGCTGAATTTGTTGATCACATAAGTAAGATTACTTCCAACTTAATACATTTTGAACCTATCAGCACGTGTTGACAGCTCACTGCTGCCAACATTACAGAAATGCTTCATGATTAGGTGTCAATATTCATCAACCTCTTTCTGCTTCCAACCGCCGAGGTAAGGTGAGATAAGTTCTAAACTCCAAATAAAATCTGAAAATACTGCTTCAAATTGTACGGTTTTCAAAACAGATGGCTTTTTTTAAAAAATTCACAGATATCTCCAAAAATATTGGCCATTGAGAAAAAAAAAAACAAAACTCGCTCAGCCTTAAGGAAAAAGTCAAAATCCTTCGGAATCATGAGGACAAGGCTGCGAAGAAAGCAGACATCGCGAAGAAGTACAACATCCATCCAACAACCGTCAGAAAAATTCAAAAGAATGCTGACTCCATACTTCGTGCGGCATCCAACACCACGTGTCGTCTTAGTAAGAATTTCAAATACGTTTCCACAGGTGCGTATAAAAATTTCGAGGATGTTTTGTTTCTTTGGTTTCTTAACCAACGACGCCTGAACAAAACAGTTTCTTCGACCGTGCTCATAGTCAAAGCTCAAACATTTGCTGAAAGTTGCAACGTCCCAGATTCATTTAAATTTTCACTGCACTGGATACATATCTTCAAAAAGCGCTATGGTATCCGCAAGCTTAAGATATGTGGCGAAGCGTTGTCGAGCGATATAGGAAGTGTTGAGGGTTTTTTGGAGAACTTTTACGAGGAAATACTTCATCGAGAGCTTACAGCTCAGATGGTGTATAATGCGGACGATCGGAATTATTTTTTAAAATGTTGCCAACAGAATCACTTGTTGGTTCGAAAGAGGCTAGTGCTCCAGGACGTAAAATTATTAAAGAGCGCATCACTGCGCCATCTTGCGCCAATGTCACAGCAGACCATAAGCTTCTCTGATCGTAATCGGAACATCTCGGAATCCCAGAGCCTTTAAGAACGTCAAACTTCCCGTAACGTACCTTGCGTCCAAAAATGCATGGATGAGAAGCAGAAAATTTCAACTAAATTTAAAGGCTGACAAAATCGGGATAAAATGCTGACAAAATCGGGGATAGACAAAATCGGGGGTAGACAAAATCGGGAGCTGACAAAATCGGAACAATACTGTAATAGAAAACACTTATCTTAAAATCTGCAGTTGTCTTGAAGGTCTTCTTGGATTAAAATCTCTCGTAGGTACTTATTTCTTGGTCTGGATGCATCGAATCAGCAAAAGTCACTATTGCATTTTTGAAAAACTTCAGTTTGAAACTACACCTTAACTTATTTATATCACTTCAGATATTTGCACTGCAATTCAATGATAATAACCGTGTACAATTTCACGATTTTTGGCTATTCAAACTATTATTTTGAAAATTTTTCACGGAGCACGAAAAAATTCATTTTGAGCCAATCAAACCAATAATCATTAAAAAGTTTATCGTTAATGCCAATTTTTCAAGTTACTTATTAGGTTTTTAGTAGTTGAAATATTTTCATAATCTTCGCCAGTCGAGTCATGATTCTGAAACTGAGTTTCTTCGTTCCAAGACGCAGCTCCAGCATCTCTTTAATTTTCTGAATGATAGGTTTTTAAAATGATACATTCATTCATTTATTGAAATTAATTATAGTTGTGTATACGATAACACCGAATGGATATCATCGAGGTTAACATTGCCCCAGCCTGGCTGTGCTCGTGATGGTGGGTGTACTTCCTTTAACATTTGATGTTCTTTTGACAATAAATATGTAATAATACTAGCAAGTTTGTTTTTCATTAGACTCATAATATCTGATTCCTGAATATTTCATGAAAACTTCAAATATTCCGAAAAAAATATGTGAAATTTTAAATCACTGTGTATTTTTAAACGACAATAAGCTGTTCCTTTCTTTTCCTTTTTTATAGGAATTTTCCTCGTATAAGCTGTTCCCTTTTCGAGCATTGCTTTAAATCTAAATCTAGACGCCTCAATGTAACACGATGATGTCATTTAAGATCAGAAACGATGTTCCTTTTACGTGCATCGATGTTAACCTAAAATTACACGAATTTTGTTTGATGTGTGCAAGGAACGCATATTTGGCTGCCACCTCAAAATATATTCTTGTTTAAAGTTGAAGTTTTCTTGAATAATTATGTAAGTTATCTCAATAACAGTTCTAATTCAAATAGTTGTAGAAAGCCCATTGAACGAGCACAGCAAAAACAAAGCACTGCATTCGTTTGTCAGAGCAATAGAAAACCACAACTGTGGATTTTCCACTTTTCATCTGGTGCTGATTTTTTTTAACAAGATCGTTGAGCTACCTTCCCAAAAGAATGGCTGATGAAAAATCCAAATCTAGAACATCGCCCTCTCACAATAACTATGTAGGTAGAACTACACGAAAAGTGACAGAGCTCGACAAAGCACAATGTTGGTTTCGGCATTGAAGGGACTACCTCGGTGAAACAAAATGGCTGTAAAGAAAGACCCCAAAAAGCTTCTATTACTGCTAATTACAAAAAAAGCATCATTTAAACGACAACAAGAGACATCAGCTTTCATTCTTCTGGGGATGCTTTTTGGTGCTTCGATTGCTTGCCTGGCGTGTGGGTGAAGATGGGCGGTGGAATTTGTAGTACGATGTTGTTATTAATTTGCCGTGGAATGAGACTTAGTTTTTTTTTATGAATGAAGGATTGGAGATGAAACACCAATCGGGTGTTCGGAATTGTATGAGAATTAAAATTAAAATTTGTTTCTTCTTTTAATTAGGTAACAGTTTTTGAACCGTGAGTTTCCCTTAAAATAAATATAATTTAAAACCAATTAGTTATTTCAAATAAGAAAGTTACATTATAGATAGAACACTGAAAATTAGAATATGAAATTTAATATTTAAAAAATCTTTAATTTTAATCCACTGTTTACAAGGAAAAAGACCAAAATTCGAATTTTGTGTACAGAAATCTGATTGAAGTGAGCAGCACATAAAGGTAATTCAACATACTAAAGACTATACTCTCTCGTCGATTGCCCCAACATATGTGAGATTGAAACAAACTGGTTCATTTTCTGTTAGTTTGATGTGATACAATCTTTATTTTCTTTTGATGCATGACACAGAGAAACATTTTTCCCGTTACAGGAATCTCGTTGAATGTTGCTCAACAAGGATACAAAACGCATTTTCCTACTTTGAAACAACATTCTTCCATGGAACCGTTTCTCGTAGGGTGTTTGCCTTCACATTTTACATTGTAAAATGTCGCTGCGTGTCGTTTTTTGTCGCCGCTGTCGTGCGACACAAAAAGAAATCATCTGTTGCTCTCTGCAACAAAATTTGTATGCCAAGAGAGCATGACCACGGATGAATTTTACTGGAAAGGAGTCATTCATTTGGATTGAACGGATTGAACAACCCTCCGCCTAATGATGATACACGTGACATAAAAACTCGATGCGGTAGGCAGCAAAACATTCAGGAAAACAGCAAGTGAATGATAAATTTTTTCATCAATGTGGTAAATTTCTGACAAGACGGATCAATTGATTTGATAAGAGAGTTTATTTATTCATAATAAATGTTCTAAGTTCAGGACAAATAACAGTAAAGAAAAAACGAGGAAAGTATCGCTGGAGTAAAATACGATGCGGTATCGTAGGGTCAATATTGATTGACATTGATAATTATGACAATTTTGAAAATTTTCTCAATTATTTCAAAATCTTCATAATTATAAATATCTTTTTCCTTTTTTATATTTTTGTCAGTTTAGTTAAGTGTTCAATTTTGTAGTTTTTGCCAATTCAGTTATTATCTACAATTTTGTTAATTTTATATATTTTTTTTAATTTATCCCATGTGTAAATTGCATGATATTTTGTAAAAATTTGACAGATTTGAAAAATTTAAAACAAAACAACAAAATTCGAAAAATTTACATAATTGATCAATATGAAAAAAAAACAAAATAAACATAGATGATAATATTGCAAAAATTGACAAAATTGACATCAATGACAAAACTGAGGAAATTGACAAAAAATGACTACATTGGCAAAATTGACAAAAATTAAAAAATTGATAAAATTGACAAGTATAATAAAAATTGACAAAGGGCAAAAATTGTGAAAAAAAAAAACCTAACCAAATTGAAAAAATTTGAAAAAAAAATGACAAAATTGACAAAGTTTACCACATTGATAAAATTAACAACAAAATTGACAAATAAACATAAATTAAAAGAGGGAATTTCATCGATATTGTCATTTTTATCAAAAATGACATACAGAAATTTTGACTTTGCTGTCATTTTTATTATTTTTGAAATTTTTGTAATTTTTGTAATTTTTGTAATTTTTGTAATTTTTGTAATTTTTGTAATTTTTGTAATTTTTGTAATTTTTGTAATTTTTGTAATTTTTGTAATTTTTAAAGTTTTTGTAATTTTTGTAATTTTTGTAATTTTTGTAATTTTTGTAATTTTTGTAATTTTTGTAATTTTTGTAATTTTTGTAATTTTTGTAATTTTTGTAATTTTTGTTATTTTTGTAATTTTTGTATTTTTTGTAAATTTTTGTAATTTTTGTAATTTTTGTAATTTTTGTAATTTATGTAATTTTTGTTATTTTAGTAACTTTTATAATTTTTGTAATTTTTGTAATTTTTGTAACTTTTGTAATTTTTGTAATTTTTGTAATTTTTGTAATTTTTGTAATTTTTGTAATTTTTGTAATTTTTGTAATTTTTGTAATTTTTGTAATTTTTGTAATTTTTGTAATTTTTGTAATTTTTGTAATTTTTGTAATTTTTGTAATTTTTGTAATTTTTGTAATTTTTGTAATTTTTGTAATTTTTGTAATTTTTGTTATTTTTGTAATTTTTGTAATTTTTGTAATTTTTGTAATTTTTGTAATTTTTGTAATTTTTGTAATTTTTGTAATTTTTGTAATTTTTGTAATTTTTGTAATTTTTGTAATTTTTGTAATTTTTGTAATTTTTGTAATTTTTGTCATTTTTGTCATTTTTGTCATTTTTGTAATTTTTGTAATTTTTGTCATTTTTGTAATTTTTGTAATTTTTGTAATTTTTGTAATTTTTGTAATTTTTGTAATTTTTGTAATTTTTGTATTTTTTGTAATTTTTGTAATTTTTGTAATTTTTGTAATTTTTGTAATTTTTGTAATTTTTGTAATTTTTGTGATTTTTGTAATTTTTGTAATTTTTGTAATTTTTGTAATTTTTTGTAATTTGTGTTATTTTTGTATTTTTTGTAATTTTTGCAATTTTTGTACTTTTTGTATTTTTTGTAATTTTTGTAATTTTTGTAATTTTTGTAATTTTTGTAATTTTTGTAATTTTTGTAATTTTTGTAATTTTTGTAATTTTTGTAATTTTTGTAATTTTTGTAATTTTTGTAATTTTTGTAATTTGTGTTATTTTTGTCATTTTTGTATTTTAATAATTTTGTAATTTTTGTAATTTTTGTAATTTTTGTAATTTTTGTAATTTTTGTAATTTTTGTAATTTTTGTAATTTTTGTAATTTTTGTAATTTTTGTAATTTTTGTAATTTTTGTAATTTTTGTAATTTTTGTAATTTTTGTAATTTTTGTAATTTTTGTAATTTTTGTAATTTTTGTCATTTTTGTCATTTTTGTCATTTTTGTCATTTTTGTCATTTTTGTCATTTTTGTTATTTTTGTCATTTTTGTCATTTTTGTCATTTGTGTCATTTTTGTTATTTTTGTCATTTTTGGCATTTTTTGTCGTTTTGGTTTACTCACGGGACGGGAATTTGTACACCAATAAAACGAGCACATCGCCTATCATGCCTATGACGTCATGAAAAATACGACGTCATATTTTCGATAATCTTGAATAATGGTTGCTGGATATTGCTAGCAGGCCAAATGGACACGTTTTTGGAGTAAAAGTTTTATGATATTTACTATTAAAACAAAAAAATAAAAAAAAACGCACTCATTGGCCGTTTGCCGTTTGACCGGTGTTTTTTTTCATCGTCCTTTGCGTTTGCTGGGACAGGGATGAGGAAGAGAGAGGAATTGGGCTTGGACCTGCTGAAAAGAATAAAGCTTGCTTTTTACTCTTTCACATATTTCCATAAGAATGACAGCTAATCGGAGTGAAATTGGAGTGAAGGCTATTGTTTTCTCTGTTTAACACATCAGAAAAAAAATTCTTGGTAGTCTTGAAGGATAAAACAAAAGTCAGTGTAGGTTGTTTTAAGATACACCAGGGTAAGTGTGGACGGGTTTTCGTATAGTTCAACTTTAAAAAATCATTAAAAAATCAGCAGTGGAGCAATTTTGATAAATTGACGTTCAATGTGATGCAGAACATGTTGTTTACAATAGCTGAAGAGATGAGCTCGATAGAAGCAAAGCGAAAAAAGTTATCACGTAAATCGTTATGGACTGCTGGTGTCTTCACTTACCCCGCTTTATGGGGTAAGCAAGGTTGCAAAATCTCATGAGATTGAGATTTTTTTGAGTGAGATTTTCCCTTTTTGAATCTCAGTGTGATGCTAGGTAATCTCATCGTGAGTATCACAAACGGTTTTTGTCTTGAATGTCAACGCTTTCTCAGACTGAGAATCACGAGCATAAAAACTACTTTTTGGAAGGCAGAGATGCCATGGAATAATATTTGTGCAAGCTCTTGAACAATGAAACAAGTTTTATAGTTCAGAAAAAGCTGAATATACCACGATTTTTTTAAAACTGTCAGTTATACTTGATGAATGTTAAAGGCCAGTTATACTTTTTTTTTAATTTTATAGAGGACATACTATTAAAAGCTCAGTACAATCAGGTTGATGATAAGAATTTGTTTTTTTTTATTTATGTCTTAAGCAAAGTTGCGAAATCTCGTTCAGTTAATATTTTATCGAGTGAGGTTCTTCCTTCTCAGTGTGAAACGTTAACGTTGATTGTGAATGAAAGTTTTGATTTTAAAACATCTTTCTGAAGAATGTATTATCATGACTTGTAAGAATCTGATTATAATATTTATGTCTTAGTTTAATGAAAGTTTTACAGAATGAGCAAAAAGTTTTTATGACCAAATATCGCTCGTATTCAGAGGATTTAAGACCTGCAAGTTTTGAAATTGTATTTCCTACAGTAATGTACTTTTAAATCTCTTAAAAACGTTGATGCAAAGTTTTGCAATCATGGAAAAGAACCGCAAACATTGAAATGCCCAAGCTCAAAATTCTTCAAAAAACCCCCAATGGCTTAATGTGCTTGCCAGAAAAAACATCTCAAATCTTCTGGACATTACACGAAACTATAAAAAAAATATAGCAAACTCTGAATTGCTAAATATTTGATTATTATAAATATTAACACAAAAAGTACCGCAAAGACAACTAAGCTGGGAAACACTAAAATTCAGAATTAAAATTATAAGGATCCACCGGGCCTTATTTTACTAATTTAGTATCTTTGAATAACCGAAAGTTTTTTTGTCAATTTTGCAGAAAAAAGTTTTATGATTTTATTTATAGCATTCGAGCTATGCTTTGCTTTTACTTGAAGCGACAACCTTAAAAACGAAGTTGAAATTTATAGGTAGCTAAGTAGAGTTTTAATATAAATGAAGAAAATAGTTTCTTAATCTTCCACACAAATTAAATTTTAAAATATAAAAATTAAAAAATGATTGTTACCAACGAATAACCATTCCAATTAAAACGCATGGCATCCCAGCTTATGTAACCGGCTGGAATCGACCACACATGAAAAGCATTTATGAACCAAATTAAAAGTAATAAAGAAATATCAATATTTTCCCTTTCAAATGAAAGCGGCGGTTTCTAGCTTCTATCCTAACGGTTAATCTTTTTTATTTCAATTTAAAAAAGACATTTTAATGATTTTTTATGCATTTTAACGATTTTCTTTTTCAAGAAAAGGAAAGCTGGTTTTATTTGTACCGGCTCACAGATCTTTTCCAAATATTATCTCGACTCGCGTGATGTTTGAAATTCCCTGTGGGAAATTTCTGAAGTAGAAAACATGATCGTTGCACCAAAAAGTAGGATATAATTCATACCAGCCTATCTAATGTCCGATAAATTCACTTATTCTATTAAGAGCGTTTCCAGAAGATTTATAGAATTCTAAATAGAAAAAAGAATATGACAGAAATAATAATGTGCCATTGAATATTAAGATTGATCAAATATTATTGTACTACCATTTGGAGTAATTGTAAAATCGCTTCTTTTGTTAAGCAGCCTTACTTCTAATTTTTTGATTATTATCTTATGAGCTTTTAGAGAGATGCATCAGAGATGAATTGTTCTTTAATTATCATAGCTGGATTTTTTTTAACGATTTTTGGGTAGGTACGTTTAAAAATGCCCTTCAAAAGAAATTCGTGAAACCCTTGGAAAAACACTGTTCAATTTGATTTGAACGGCTAGTTTAGACTGTTAATTGATCATTCACAGCCTAGTACATCATTTTGAAGTGGTTTTTGTGAAATCGGGGATGTTAAGATTGGTTTCGAAAACTGGTTTTCTCTACGGTTGTTCCAGATCTTTCTCTAAGTGACTATTACAGTCAAAAATTCGGCAGAAAATTGCACTACCAATGAGTAGTTTGGAACAGAGAAGGGATATCAAGGACCAAGGACGTTTAAAAAAAGATCGTTTAAAAAGAGATTTAAATAAAAGTTGAAAGAAAGGACAGCTTATCACTGACATCACGGCTTCTATTTTCTCATTTAGTTGATATAAAAAAGTAGGTTTTAGTTCTGAATGTATAGATGCATATTTGTTCGAATACATGATCTTTATTAATATTTCCAAATTTAGATATCCTTCACTCGTACACAACATTTTCTGAAGAAGGGACCGCATGAAATTTGATGACTGTGATCATATAACAGTTCAACATATGTTTTTTTTTGTAAGTCAACAGCCGAGAAAATACAAAAAAAAAACCTAAAATAATCTGAGTTTTTACCTTTTTTTTGTAAAAATTTCAGCCCTTGAGAGTTAAAACAAATATCGATTTTTCTATTAATGTATTCTATGCTTAGCTAACTAAGCATATTTTACTGATTTCAAATAGCCAGAAAATCGATTAGAAATGTTGCTATTAATCCCATATTATGTTGTTGCTTTTAATTTTGAAAACCAACAAAACGTCAACGACTGAATTTTATATTTTTTTTATTTAAGTCGTCTTGACTATGAAATTATGTTATAAATTGTTTAGTACCAAAGCGCCGTATTTGCAAATAATATTTTAAAATTAAAGTGTTGTTCTCAACATTTTTAAGGCAGTGTGTTGTGTACATAGACACTTTTTAAAACATAGGTACCACGAGCTTTAACACTTTCGTTATTAAAAAGTTTCAATAAACTTTAATCATTAAAGCGCTCTTATTTTCTTTATATCAAAGCGTTTGGAGTCGTTCAACTTGGCGTGTCGCTAGTGTGCTAATCACGTTATATGATACATTCAAAAATTCCATAGATTCGTTACAAATTTAACTGTCGTCAAAAAATAGTAGGGGAAAAAGTGGGGAATATAGCTGAAGATTTCTCTGATGGGATTCTGGATTTCTGATTTTTTTCTAGATGTGATGCTCAGTGAATTTCGTTTGACATCGAAAGCTTTGAGCATCACAACGAAATTCATTGTGCTGCTTAATTGATACTCATCACGGTGAGTATCAATTTCAAATGATTATCTGAAATCTTGCAACTCTGGGGGTAAGTGTGGACGGTAGATTTTCCCTCTGATTTCACAGGAAATTTTCAAAAAATTTGTGTTTTCTTGGTTGAATACTATTGAGGAGGCTATTCGTGGGCGATGCCACATGAATAAAAATGATGGCTACAAAGGATTATGGCAAGACACACCCACACTTCCCCAAACCAGCGTGTACTCACCGCATTTTCGCCGAATGGATCCCACTGTACGGCACCTCGCCTGCCCTGCATGCGTCCGCCGCCTTTCGACCGAGCGCCGATCGGATGGCACCTCGTGCCTCTTCCGCTATTCGGCCGCCCTACGCCTGGGGCCGATTGGTGGCGCTGTCGCTGCTGGTTGGCCGCCCTACGCCTGGGGCCGATTGGTGGCGCTGTTGCTGCTGGTCGGCCGCCCTACGCCTGGGGCCGATTGGTGGCGCTGTTGCTGCTGGTCGGCCGCCCTACGCCTGGGGCCGATTGGTGGCGCTGTTGCTGCTGGTCGGCCGCCCTACGCCTGGGGCCGATTGGTGGCGCTGTTGCTGCTGCTTTCCCTTGTGGACCCTCTCTGCCGGAAGACCTCCACTTTTCTTCACGGCAGAGTCCCGGGGCCTCCGAGTTTTGTTGTGCTGCTCGGCGATTCGGAGTGCCGATTGGCAGCACTGCGGGAACTGTGGCCCTACGCCTGTGGCGCCTCCTGGGGTCTACCAGGGGGCTGCTGATCTTCGCGGAGGTGTGCCTCCGTCCTACACTTGTGGCGCCTCCTGGGGTCTACCAGGGGGCTGCTGATTTTCTTCGGCTCGCCCGAAATTGCCGCACCGGAAGGCAGTTGAGGTGAGGGGAGAAAAAAGAGCCGCAACTTGGTCCTGCGGCTCTTTCCTTTTTCTTTTCCTGCTCTTTTTCTTTAATGCCGCCTCTTCTGGCCGGCTCGTCTCTCCGGTTTTCTTTTTTCTTCTTCTTTTTTTCTTTTATTTTCGGCCGATTCCGCGACACCGATACTGGTCGTCAACCTTCCGGGAATACGCTCTGAAGCGGGTTTCTGCGCGGTGGGAAAATATCCGGTTAGAGCGGAATGGTCGGTGGATTGCATGGTCTAAGCTTTAGCTTACCTGCTTTTCCTTCGGCAAAATTTTGAGGCACGCCGTCCTGTAGCCACCAACACGTCCGAGCACCACTTACTTTTTCCGAAATGGCCGATCTTTTCCGCGTGGCCCGTTTGACAGCTCTTGTTGCACGCTGCGTTTGCTTTCCTCATTTTTGGGTACTTTTGGCATAAAAAGTACGCTTGGCGCATTTTAACCAATTTTGGTTTAACAATAACAACACGCTGATTTTTCTCTATATGGGGATGGGTTTTAATGTGTTCATTTTGCCAATCGCTCGTATCGTGAAATATTTTTAGGACTAATAACTTAGCTTTAACCTTAAATGCAACACAACATTGCTGCTTTGGTAGAATTTTTCATGGATCATGATAAGGATCCATGAAAAATTCATAATCACGCCACTAGGAGTTCGAAGGAGATATTAAAATCGACGGCTGTGTCGAGAAAACCTCGTACTGATGTCACCCTGCAGTGGTGAGTATCTTCAAAGACTAAGGACATAAACAATAAACTATATCTCTACGCCAACGAATCTTGGCAGAATCCAACAAAATTTAAGCCAACAAGTTATGGCAAATGTGTCGATCATTACCAGTATATCTGGCAGAAAGAAACTCCTTCGAATCCTTAAAACAATCTACTTAATAACATCCACCTCAGCAGCACACGGAAATCCAAAATCAAATGGTTATTGATAGAGATAATAACCTAGATCTTACAAATAGAACTTAACAAACGAAATTTAGGTGGGAACTTAACTGGTTTATACTAAGAGCAACAGAAGTCTAAGGAAAAGAGGGATTTAATCCTCTTAATTACCAAGGGCCCGGAATAGAGGTTATACCGCGCCTCCAGATCGCGTTCCTTTTGATGTTTCCTTGGCAACCCCCTTGACAACTGTGCATGATCCATTATGTATCATTCTATGAGGTTGGTGATTTGTGGTCAAGTCTGAATCGGACAGTTGAACTGTCGACACCATTTCAGGCGAGGGTAATTTGTGGTTCCGCTGCGCGTATTTTAGGGTGTGGACCGTGGTAGATGGTGTTCTCATAGCTTGTGGTCTTGACAAAGTTGGTAGATAGCTTTTGATAATTTCGTCTAGATCGGGAAGTCGTAATCGGAAGTTGACATGGTTGGTTGAAGATGTTCTTGATCGGGAAGTCTTAATCGGGAGTTGACATGGCTGGTTGAAGATAGTCTTGATCGGGAAGTCTTAATCGGGAGTTGTCATGGTTGATTGAAGATGGTCTTGATCTGGTAGTCATGATCGGGTAGTCTTTATCGGGTAGTCTTTATCGGGTAGTCTTAATCGGGAGGTCTTAATCGGGTAGTCTTAATCGGGAGGTCCTTGTGGATGTACTTGTTCGGTTTTCTTATTTCTGGGAAGCCTGGTCAGCTATGGTCCTCCGGACTAGGAGAAAGTCAGCAGGAATCTTGCAACCTCTTTCAAGCTACCCTGGGCGTTGTCCTGATTCGTCCTGTTGATACTGTGCTGAATAAGCAGGGTTCGTGTTAGCGGGACAAAATCGGATATTGCTGCTGCTGCGAATGAGCTCCCTCAGACGGACCCTTCTTCCGGAGTCATCGAGCAAAGCAGATGGTTATGGTGCTGACGATGAACGTGTTTTTCGCATCGGCGATGCTTTTGTTGGCAACCTTGGGTAGCGGACATAGCTAGACTTGTTACTGTACTCACGAGGAGGTAGATAAGAGATATTGCTCACTGCGTTTTCCAGATGCACGATTTTTCCCGATCGGCCTAACGGTATTTCCTGCGCTGTTGCGCTTGGTTGACAGGCGTTGGCTGTGGTCATAGCTGATGGTTTTTTGTATTGATTCGGAGATTGTTGGGGTTGGTGGATGATCTCCTGTTTGTGGTAGTAACGACTGGCGTGTTTTGACCTCGTTAGGCTCTTGTTGACTACCTTGGGTAGCGGTCATAGCTGGATTATGGGCGTGTGGCTTTTGATAGTTAGCGATAGAGAGTCGATATGGTAGTAGCGGCCGTCATGATGTCTACTCCTCACAACTTCTTCGCATAACTATGGTGCTGAATCCTCTTCTTGATGTCCTGACAATCCTTTCAATTGCAGCGACGTGGTGTTTGGAGCTGCTGTACTTGACTTTCCGAACATTCCAATATCCCGAACCTGGATGGGTTCTCTGCGATGGTGTGTAGCGCCTGGCTACGGTGGCTCACCAGTACTACTATCCCCAGCGCTGCTACGCTGCTTCAGATAACAGGATTGCATTCTGGACAATGAGTGGCGGCAATCCCACGCAAGGTTGCCAGCCCTCTCCAAATTCTGACGAACTTCCTGGCAGAGTTCTCAGAGTCCATTCAGCCGACGCTGGTCCCGCGCAAGGCCGTTGTCTCCTTCATAAAGGCCTACTTCGTGGTGTTCGTCGATGTCCTAGTGACGAATTAGCATCCGCTGTGTTCCGTTGAGTTGTTCGAATGGAAGAGTTCTGCATAATTTACTCCGAGTTGTTGGGGCGAGGTTTCAAAGATGATGTTGGTCCTTCAGCCTTCTCCATTTCGTGTTTTGTGCTCCGAGTGAGCTTGTGGTCAGCGTTGTTGCTTACATAGCTTGAATATCTTAGTCTGGTTTGATGTCCTTCACGTGGTAGCGACCTCGCTTTCCGGTCACGACATCCTCCAGAGTGTAGAGATTGGCTCCCAGCTTTTCTTTAACGATAGCTGGAATAAATTTGGGGTCCAGTTTCTTGTTGATATGGTCCGCCTTCGAAGAAAGAACAAACGAGCGGCGCCATACTAGCTCGCCCGGTTGAAAGGACACAGTCCGCTTTTGTAGATCGTAGCGCTTCTTTGTCTTCTCGTGGGTCTTCTTGATCCGCTGTTGGATGAATTTGTGAATCCTGTTGATCGTGGATAGCCGCATCTCCTGCGCGACCTTTGGATCGTCCGACACGTTTAAGTCCTGCAGAGTGTAGAGGTCCGTGTGCAACAGAAGTTCCCTGCCGAAGTTGGCGAAGTGCGGGCTGACTCCGGTTGATTCGTGCTTCGCACTGTTGATAGCTGCGGTGATGGCGGCCAGGTTCTTGTCCCACTCTCGATGATCTTCCTCCAACAACGATCGAACACAAGTGATAAGAACTCTGTTCACTCGCTCGGCGTTGTTGACCTGCGGTGCGTAGAAAGCGGTCTTCATGTGGATGATGTTGTGACGGCTTAGCAGCGCCCGAAACACCTGCGACTCGAACTGCTTGCCGTTATCTGATAAAATAATCCTTGGTCTGGAGAACTTGAGGAACACCTTTTCTTCCAAAAACTCGACCATCTTGCTCGAATCAGCGGCTCGCATCGGGTGAGCGATGACGTATTTCGTGATCCAGTCGACAATTACTAGCAGCACAGTGTTGCCTTTCTTGGATCTGGTTAACGGTCCGACGAAATCGATAGAAATTAGCTCCCACGGGACCTTCGCTGGCTTGAGCTTCCCCATCTGCGGCATCATTCTTATATTGGGCGCTTTACTAGCCTTGCACGTATTGCATGCTTTGACGTAACGGGCGACGTTGTCCTGCATCTTTGGCCAGTAATAGTGCTGCTGTAGTTTGTGCCACGTCTTCTGGAAGCCTAGATGCGCTGCTGATGGTGCGTCGTGGTATCGCCGAATGAGTTCTGCTCGGTGGTTTTCCGGAACTACTTTCTTCCATCGATGCGTGATTAAACCAGCCTCATCCTTACAATGACAATTTTTGTAGAGCTCGTTGTTTGCGATACGAAAGTCGGGATATTTGTCGCCTTTTGGAGATATTGAAAAGCTAGTGTGGATTCTGGTGCTTTATTCTTATCGGGATGCAATAGCCGTGCCATTTTATGATAAGCCTTTTTAATGACAGAATCTGTGTCATTTTTGCTAATTCTGAGAATTTTATAACAATCTTTACAATTCAAAACATATTGCACTAAATCTAGCTGATCTTGGGTGTAGTCAACACCCAATTTTGGTTTCTTCACTTTTTCTTTTCGGTCCGAAGCACTTTTGATAAGTCGAAGCAAATCTTCGGCTTCCTTCAACGGGTACAACTTGATAGATTTTTCCGCTAACTTTTGAGCCTTTTCCATATTGCCTTCATTGAAGGCACTCCTTGCTAGTTCGAAGCAACGGCGTGCTTCATCCTTGTTAATTTGGGCATAATCAACGTTCACATTAGGCTCATTATTGTTTTTTTGTTTTGTTGAATTTGTCTGATTTCTGGTAAATTTTTCATAGCCATGGGTACTTTTGATACATTTTAGTAGTAAATCTTCAGCCTCCTTCAACGGACACATCCTAAGAGATTTCTCTATTAACCTTTGAGCCTTTTCCATATTACCTTCATTGAAGGCACTCCTTGCTCGTTCAAAGCAACGGCGTGCTTCATCCTTGTTAAATTCTTCATAATCAACGTTCATATTTGGCCCATATGTAAAATTTGGCCCATTATTGCTTTTTTGTTTTGTCGTATTTTTCTGATTTCTAGAAAATTTCTCACTGGAACGCGGCGACGAGTCACGGGCACTTTTGATACTTTTTAGTAAATCTTCGGCTTCCTTGATAGATTTTTCCGCTAACTTTTGAGCCTTTTCCAGTTTTAGTTTGAAACGACTTTCTTCATGTGGTTCAGATGTTTGATCTGCTTCCTGACTGAGATCACTGCTACTAGTCTCTGGAATCTCTCCTCGTCCTTGACAGTTGCAATCCAACAACAGATGTGTCAAACAGTTTTGTTCCTCTTCCGAAAGTGGTGGATCGATGAAGCGGAATAGTGTAGAGATGTCACGGAAGAACTTATCGAACGTTTCGTTGGCACCTTGAAAACGGAAGCTGGCTTCCAGCCTCAGGATCTGCGCATACCCGCTTGGCAGAAACTCCCGTCGAATTTCTTGCTTGAATGCTTGCCAGGAATACAGACGACGTTGGGCAAGTGCTCTGGAGTACCAGTCGAGGGCGTCTTCAAGCAACAGGTGCTTGATAGAAGCCAGAAGTGTCTGATCGTCGATTCCCTCTGATCTGGCAAACGTCTCCACCCGGTCCAAGAAAATGTTGAGGGACGTGGTGTCCTTTTCGCCTCGGAACTTGAAAGGCCAATTGTGAATCGCCTTCTGCATCCGCCTGTCGTAGCTGCTACCACTTCGGTTTGTAAAGCTGTCGTTCAACTGCTGCTGCCTCCTTTGTCGTTGTTGAATGTCGAACCGCAGTTCGTCTAGAACGTTCACAGCAGCCAGACCAGCCGAACTACCCGACCTCCGGATGATTACTTCCTCCGAGTCCCTCTGTCCTTGTCTGCCTCCTTGGAATGGAAGAGAGGACGGCTCGACATCCGCTTCTTGCATCCGTGCTCGTGCTCCTTCATCATTTCCGGCTGCTTGTGGCCTCGGTGGAATCGTCAACGCATCGCAGGCATCCCTACTGCTACTGTTCTCTGCCTGGATGGTTGGGACACTAGTTGAAAGGCTAGTGTTTTCTGTTTCACTTAGCACCATATTGACTGCACTGTTCACGCACTCTATCTGAGCTAGCAGCGTCTCTACAAGCTCGCACACGACCCTACGCGTTTCCTCTAAACTCGCGACCACTGGAATCAGTGATAATCTTTGCCGGTAATGAAGCAATCTCGATTTCGCGCAAGCCATTTGATCGGCATTTCTATTCTGCGTGGCTAAATCAACATGATTTCTCAATTCTACAACTGCCCTCTGGCAGACCTCGATGTTCAACTCCGGCGACATTACGTGTTCTGAATTAACATAGATGGTGTCTCTAAGGGTGTCCTCTTGGACAAGAGCTTTTAACTTGACAACCCTAGCTCTTCTAGAGCATGGGGCTAGATTTGAAACATGGCGCAAGGCCAATTCATATTCCATCTCCTCATCATTAAGATGATACAAATCAATTTGTTTATTCATCATTCTTTATTAGGTTTATTAGGATCAAAAAACCAGACAAATGTGGACTTACAGATTACAAAATTACGATACGATACAAAAATTGAGCGATAATAATAATAACATAACAGTAGGTTTAACTAAATTACTGTTACAATCAAAAACATACTAATATCATCACAAATACAAATGATATTTTATTTTTCCCGAACAAAACTTAAGCGGTTCGTTTTTGTTGGGCGCCATTTATTGAGGAGGCTATTCGTGGGCGATGCCACATGAATAAAAATGATGGCTACAAAGGATTATGGCAAGACACACCCACACTTCCCCAAACCAGCGTGTACTCACCGCATTTTCGCCGAATGGATCCCACTGTACGGCACCTCGCCTGCCCTGCATGCGTCCGCCGCCTTTCGACCGAGCGCCGATCGGATGGCACCTCGTGCCTCTTCCGCTATTCGGCCGCCCTACGCCTGGGGCCGATTGGTGGCGCTGTCGCTGCTGGTTGGCCGCCCTACGCCTGGGGCCGATTGGTGGCGCTGTTGCTGCTGGTCGGCCGCCCTACGCCTGGGGCCGATTGGTGGCGCTGTTGCTGCTGGTCGGCCGCCCTACGCCTGGGGCCGATTGGTGGCGCTGTTGCTGCTGGTCGGCCGCCCTACGCCTGGGGCCGATTGGTGGCGCTGTTGCTGCTGCTTTCCCTTGTGGACCCTCTCTGCCGGAAGACCTCCACTTTTCTTCACGGCAGAGTCCCGGGGCCTCCGAGTTTTGTTGTGCTGCTCGGCGATTCGGAGTGCCGATTGGCAGCACTGCGGGAACTGTGGCCCTACGCCTGTGGCGCCTCCTGGGGTCTACCAGGGGGCTGCTGATCTTCGCGGAGGTGTGCCTCCGTCCTACACTTGTGGCGCCTCCTGGGGTCTACCAGGGGGCTGCTGATTTTCTTCGGCTCGCCCGAAATTGCCGCACCGGAAGGCAGTTGAGGTGAGGGGAGAAAAAAGAGCCGCAACTTGGTCCTGCGGCTCTTTCCTTTTTCTTTTCCTGCTCTTTTTCTTTAATGCCGCCTCTTCTGGCCGGCTCGTCTCTCCGGTTTTCTTTTTTCTTCTTCTTTTTTTCTTTTATTTTCGGCCGATTCCGCGACACCGATACTGGTCGTCAACCTTCCGGGAATACGCTCTGAAGCGGGTTTCTGCGCGGTGGGAAAATATCCGGTTAGAGCGGAATGGTCGGTGGATTGCATGGTCTAAGCTTTAGCTTACCTGCTTTTCCTTCGGCAAAATTTTGAGGCACGCCGTCCTGTAGCCACCAACACGTCCGAGCACCACTTACTTTTTCCGAAATGGCCGATCTTTTCCGCGTGGCCCGTTTGACAGCTCTTGTTGCACGCTGCGTTTGCTTTCCTCATTTTTGGGTACTTTTGGCATAAAAAGTACGCTTGGCGCATTTTAACCAATTTTGGTTTAACAATAACAACACGCTGATTTTTCTCTATATGGGGATGGGTTTTAATGTGTTCATTTTGCCAATCGCTCGTATCGTGAAATATTTTTAGGACTAATAACTTAGCTTTAACCTTAAATGCAACAATACTTTATTACTCGAACCGTCCAAAATTTTGAAAAAAGTTCATGATACTATAATTATTGTGTGTAATTTATGTTACAACACACGAGATCCGATTTTATCAAAAACACAGAACAAACAAGTACTTCACCCAAATTTTCATGATCCGAATGCTGAATATAGCTAAATAATACAACTGATTAAGGATGAAGGAAAAAAAATTGAAAAAATGTGTAAACATCAAGTCTTTTTAAAGCCGTCCACACTTACCCCAGGTAGGGGTTGGAGACAAAATTTTAGTTTTTTGTAAATAAACACTTTTTTCTTAATTTTAAACCGCCTTTTCTTTTCCTAACTGGTTGTTTGGAATGTAAGGATTGTTTCAATGTAGAGTTTTTCATCGAGAGCCAGCTAGTTTAGGAGAAATTTGCAATTGAAAAAGATACACATCAACTCGACATCGTATTTGAAAATAGAAAATTTCGAAAAAGTCCCTGTAAACATCCGTTATTGTCAGAATCGTATCTTTTTCCCAGTTATTGGAAAGATTGCAAGTTAATTGAAAATTCTGCATCAAAAGTTTGAAAAAATAGTACACAGTATTGTTTTTATAGCCATCGTCCACACTTACCCCGGTGTACCTTATAAAACATTCACTTTATAAGATCAAAAGTCAAAATTATCGTGAAAAATATTCATGTTAACAACTATTGACACTGACTGTGGAGTGGCTTTCAAAAAAAAAAAAAAACTTATCACAAAATTTGATAGCGTCCTTGCAAGATCTGAAAGAACTCCAATTGATACCTACTTGGGAACAGCTGTTGTGAATTGAGTTCCACACAACAATTTCTTGTTGTTCCCTATCATATGATCATATTGTACCGCATAATTGGTTTCCAACACCATTTGCACAGCCGAAGAAACCCATTTTCGATAACAAAAACGCTAACCTTCGCTTCACGACGAGACCTGATGTGACAAGTTCCAACGCCACGGACATATATCACCTGCTCGAATCGTGTTGGATCAGAAGAAATTGAATTAATTAACCACAACTCGCGTTCGCTGCTTATCGGTTTGTATTGATCATTTGGCTTCGTTGCTGTTATCCAAATGGAGAAAAAAAGCCAAATAAAATACATAAACGCCAATCGTTTTCGAATTTTTTTTCCTCCCGTTGTTAATCGAAGAACGAAACCGTGCATCGAAATTCCACGAATTTCGACCTGCACAAAAATGCACACATTCCTTCCGTTCGCTTATTGGCTGATGATGGCATTAACGAGCGTCGCGGGTGATGTCAACATCTCTTGAAGAAGGTAAATTTAGGCTCCAAACCACCATGGCAGAACGACTCGTGGAGGACGTGGCAGCAAAAAACATGTGCTTGTTGATTTTCGAGCATGGCCACATTCGTTGATCATGGAGGTGACTTTTGACATGATAACTCTGGAAAACAAGGCTTCAACGCTATGTGGATGAGGAAAGAAGGGATTGTCGAAAGAACCTTCAACATCTCTGAAGCTCGACTCAGTGACATCGACAACCAGCTAACATCCTACATATGTGAGAACTCCCGCCGTGAGAAAAAGTATGTATTTAAGAAATTGAGGCACTTTGGTCGGATTGATCGTGTCTCTCGTTAGCATAATGTGACTTACGGAACGCCTGGTTGGGATGGCGCCTTTTCCAAGTCCGATTTGGAAGAAAAAAGTCATGAAACAAAAATCATGATTTAGCGATGAAAACCGTGCGCCAATTTGAGGCTCTTTGATTCGGGCCGCGCTCTCCGGGTTGGATCCCAATATGACACGTAGAACCATTTTCGGAAACAATGGACCACTCTAGAATGACTCGGTTTCTTTTGGACAATAACCATATCTTGTGGATGATAAATGTGTTGATGAGATCAACGAAGTCATTGTTGCTGGGAATGCAATAATTCAACATTTGAAATGACCAAATAATGTCAGTCAAACAACAATAATTCTAACTCAAGGGTGAGCAACAAGCGGCCCGCGGGCCGCATGCGGCCCTCGAGATCACATTGTGCGGCCCGCGAAGCCTTTCTAAAATTGAATCAATTTCTCGATTTTTTTCTGCTATAGATCTTAAGTTATGATAAAATTCATATTGACTGGATTTTTATTGACCAGAAATAGTTGATGTGTCAATTACTTTTTTAAATTTAAGTGTTTTTGTTTGAACTTATTCAACAATCATTTAGATTGGTGACTCTTTTTTCCAGAAATTCTAACATTCAATGTGATTTTTAAAAGCAATAAGTCCAATATCATTGTCAAAAACGTAATATGGAAGTTTTTTCTAATTTGAAATACAATTTTCCTAATTTTTTGAAGGCTTTTAAATTCAAAATCAATAAATAATAGCGAGCCGGCAATGGCAAAAAAAACAGAACACAATTGCTGAGCACATGATAATGATTTTTTTTTATTTCTGTCAAAGATAAAATTGTATGATAAATCTACTCATCAGATTTTTTTATATAATTATTCAATCAAATTCGACAAAAACGCTTATTTCGTTGGTAATTGAATTAAAACTTGAGATTAAAATTTGCTTAAAAAATCTATGTTCTTTACAAAACACATATTGTTATTCGATGTTCGATAAAAAAAATCAGTAAAATTTTTTGCTGATTTTATAACAAACGTTGAAAAATTTAGTCTTTTCACTTGGTTAATAACAATTCATATTAACAGCGTCAGAAAATTTTCTTAGCGTTAGAAATCCTATTCAAGTAGCACTAATTTTTTTTTTAAACCTTTTACAAACGTTTAAAAAGTTAACAATAAATAATGTAAACTCTGTCTGAATTCTCATATATCTTAGGAATCTGTGAAATTATTATTATTCCCAAGATTTCAGCAAGTTTGATCAACATGTTATCTAAAAAATATTTTCACACTAATAGCAGAAAAAATCAGGGCTTCGAAGGCTATTTTAACTGTGGAAAGACTTTTTGGAAATATGTAAAGTACACCGAAATTTTGATCAGTCAGTTTGAACCACAAAATTAAAAAAAAATCTTTCGTTTTGAAGCTATAAGGGTGCTATACTTAGCTTAAGGTTGCCTGGTTTTATCCGGGTTTGTCCGGATATTTAATATAAAATTTGGGAACAGCCCGGCTCGGCTCCATGTGGTTTATCTATAGGTGGGGACAACCGAAAACTTTAGTGTTAGTTCGTTGTATCCATACAGTTGTTTATGAACGATTGTGACGTAACGCGACGCTATCACCCAGTCAAGTACAAAGCGTCCAAATGTAGCCATAGAAACTCACTAGAAGGAATGTTTGTGACGCAAATAAAGTTGTTTATTATTTTTACCTAATAGCGTCGCATACTAGGCGTCAGGAAGAAAAAGGGTTAATAAAAGGGTGCTTTGATTGAGATTTTCGAAATTACATGAAACATTGTATGCCGTCGGTGAATGGCGTCTTCAACGTCGAGACGCTCATGAACGTTTGTGACGTAGCAATCAAAACATTGAAAAAACTGATTCTCACACTCGTGCAAGGGTGTTCTTGTCCCCACCTATAGATAAACCACATAGGGCTCGGCTCGGTTGCCCGGAATGCATTGCAAATGTCCGGATTTTGCCCGGCTTCATTAACTTTATTGGACAACTCATCATAAAATACAAATTATGTTGTAAAATTTTTTGAATTTATGCCTCCAAAACTTCAAAACGCCATTTTTTAATTAGTTTTATCAAAACATGAGTTTTGATGAAAAAACAGTTTTTTATCAATTTTTCTTCTTGATTTTTGTTAAGTAACTTGTGGGGTTTAACCAGAAAAAATTCAATCATTTCCAAAACACCAAGAAACCCTGACTTTCAATAAGTTACGTAAATTATCAGTTTTGGCTGATTTTGTCCGGTTTGCATCATATAAAAACGATGTTAAATTTTTTTAAGATGTGAAATAAATAACAATGATAATGTCATTATCAATATCAAAAAGAAATTCGCTAAAATCTTGTAGTTTTTCCGATTAAATTTTTTTCAAATTTCAAATCTTTTTGTTATTTTAACTCCACAGGAGGCATTCGTCCCTTTTTGTCATAATCTTTAGAGTTCTGCGAATAATTCATGAATGTTCTTTTATATAAGTGCGGCCCGCCGAGAAGATTTTGAAACAAAACTGGCCCGTCGGTTCAAAAGGTTGCTCACCCCTGTTCTAACTGATTTTATTTAAACTATTAAAATTTTTAATAATTTCGAAATTATGTAAGTTTGACCAAATTCAAAAGCTAGTTCACTCAAGTTTAGCTTCAGAAGCTCAAAACATCCAAAGCTCTTGATATAATTTGTTACTGACCTAGCAAAGCAACCTTTTAAATCCAATATGTAAAAAATCAAATGATGGCTATAACAATCAAATAACATATTCGTTTTTAAACTTATTTCAATAAGAATCTTATATAAGTGCCCTTTGAAACAGTTACAAGACCTTTGTATATAAAATTAATTACAAAACACCAAAACACATTTGTTAGCGATTCTTTCTAAGCACTTCTAGAGTGCTACAAATCTATAAGTGTTAGTGAATCTCGTATTTCAGCATGTTTTGATCAGAGTTAAGCTTTAGTTGTCTTGATAGAGTTGGAGATAAAATCTGATCAAAATAGCTCGAATCTTAGTGATTATCTCCACACGGGTTGTTTAAGGTTGCATCCCTGTGAATTCATCATAATGGCTTCAATAAAATGTAAGTTGTGTGACTGTTTGGCTGCGGCCTAAATAATGTCACTGGGATACTGGTCCATGTCCTGCGAGGCGGCTTATCCAGTACTTCCCGGAAACGTTTATCTCATATTTCTGTCTAAATATCTGAGAGGGGGAGAAAACATTTCTAGGTCAATTATAGCAGGGAGAGTTCAGAATTGTTTCCAGTTCAAAATTTTGGAAGCAAATGTTTTGAATCAGTTTTGAATTCTTGCCAATAGTGCATATTGTGATACATGCATTTGCACAAACTGTATTTTTCTATATCTACTTGTTTCGCCAATATGTAGAATGATCATTTATTTAACAAATCTCTTTGCTTTCCTGGTAACTCTGTTTCACTAATCGTATTTTCACAGTCAGAACTTATGTCTGATCCCGGAGAATAGTAAAAGATGTTTCTTATTCTTCATGTTTTCTATTATATTAACATAAAAACATTGAAATAATAGAAAACATAAGCCGGCCGGGCCACTGTGGAGCATAGACGTCAGGAACAAAGAAAGAGAAGAAGCGTGGACCAGTACCATAATTACGCTTCGAGGGGCAACTCTGAAATCTTCTTCCATAAGGTTGATAATGACATTGGCACAGTTTGCGGGATAAAAGAGAGCTGTGTCATCAGCAAATAGGCGAGTTATCCTTACTGGATAGATAGAGATAACTTACTGGAATCGTTTATGTAAAGTAGGAAAAGTAAGGGTCCGATATTGCTGCCTGGCGGAACACCAACCTCCAAGTTTTCTAAGCGGCTTTCTTTCCTAAGTAGACAAATTGCTTTCTATTTGATTAAGAGTACTGCGTATAAAGTCATTGACCAAGCCTTCTAAGCAATAGCACTCAAATTTGTTCAACAATACTTTGGTTTTTGAAGTGTCAAAGGCTTTTTCAAAGTAGAGAAAAAGTCCGCCAAAAATTTTTCCGCGTCGATTTCTGGAATTACAGCCTCCATCATCTAACAGATTGCTATAAGCGTGCTGTATCCTGATTTGAAACCGTATTGTAAATGGTAAAAAAAGTTGTTCATTCTGCTTACCAAAAGTTTCTCAAACATTTTGCCTAAAAATGCACAAGGTTTGAATAATTCTTGAAAGGAAAATACACTTTCGTAATACGATTGCTTGATTCTTGAACCTAATTTACCCATTTCTGTCCGGATTCATTCCATGCTACGGTACTTGCCTTGCAATTTACAGAAAAAGTTTTCATTTTCACGGGCAATAAATTTGAACACGTTTCAGTGTTTTCATGAAGAGAATCCCAACGAATTAATAAAATCAATTTCAATGATCGAACATAAATTGTATTCTAGTCACAAAAGCCTAGATGTGTTCGCTGCTCGTATATGAAACGAGCAATATGGTCAAGTTTAAATTGTGAATAGTCCATAATGGAAGAGCATGATCGATGGTGGGCACAAAAAGCGCTGACAGTGCCGGCCTTCCTCTACTCCAACCAAACCTAATTGCATAGGCAGATAGATTTCATTCTGCCTATACTAACTACATGACTGCCAATGGGCTTGCTAGCTAGCATATTGAGGCTCTAATTTGTATTCTGGTTGTAATTTTCATGTTCATCCAATTTCCGTTTTTGCAGCCAACAGCGGCTGAAGTTACGAGCAGCACAAACAGCAGAAGCAGACGTTGCCTAATAATTATGCAAAAGTTATTCTACAAACATTGTAAAATCGATACATAAGCGTAAATGTAGGTGGAACAGAACAAAACGACGACAGCGGAGAGGGGCAGGTCAGGGAAAGGAATGGTTCCTGTCCTGAGTTTGGCCATATGGATTCGGACGACGGAAGCAGCTCCTCCGATTGACAGGCGGGAAATGCACTTTGACGAGTCTGGATGGTTTGCTGATGCATAATGATGCGTGTGATCTGATCCGTCAGCAAAAACATTCCCGGTCGGCTAGGCCAGGGGTCATCATGGTCGGCCAGTCATTGTCGAGTGTGTTGACGTTTGGCCATCAAGATTCGGAAGCGCTGTCGATTACAAAACCTCAGGATAGTCAAAAGAGCGATTAAAATGATGGTGCATTCTGTATAACGGAATTTAAATTCAAGCACATTTCATACTATTAATAAAATTTCTCAAAAATGCAGGTCTTGTTTACACCGGTTGGTGTTATAGGTACACCGTTAAATACGGAACATTCGCTGAAACAACAATTCTTATTTTGTGAGAGTCTGCAATATTTGCTAGAAATCAGTGTTAAGTTTCGTTCCCCTCCATCGTGTACTTCTCAAACGCTAAGATTTAAAAGGTCCTTCTACTGACAGAGGTTTTGTAAGGAAAATTATTAAAATATTATCAAGCAATGAGGTGTATAAGTTTTTTATACTGACAAACTTCCGAACATTCGAATCTTGATACTCAAGAGTATTTTTTTCTAAAATTATGCAAATTCATTCATTCTGTAAATTTTTTTTTAAAGTATTTCATTATATCAACCAAATTGTTTTCTCTCAAATAAAATTGTGAGTTACAAAAGATACAAAAACTACAAAAATTACAAAAATTGCAAAAAAAACCAATAATTGCGAAAATTACAAACAAAAAGGACAAAAATAACAAAAAAAAAAAACAAAAACTACAAAAATTACAAAAATTACAAAAAAAAACAATAATTGCAAAAATTACGAACAAAAATGACAAAAATAACAAAAAAAAACAAAACAACAACAAAAATTACAAAAATAAAAAATTACAAAAATAACAAAAATTACAAAAATTACAAAAACTACAAATATTACAAAATTTAAAACAGAGACAAAAATTACAAAAATTACAAAAATAACAAAAATTACAAAAATTACAAAAATTACAAAAATTACAAAAATTACAAAAATTACCAAAATTACCAAAATAAGAAAAATTACAAAAATTACAAGAATAACAAAAATTACAAAAATAAAAAAATACGAAAATTATAAAAATTACAAAAATTAACAAAAAAACCAAAATAACAAAAATTACAAGAATAACAAAAATTACAAAAAATTCAAAAATGACAAAAATTACAAAACTCACATAAATTACAAAAATTACAAATTTAACAAAAATTACAAAAATTACAAAAATAACAAAAATTACCAAAATGACAAAAAATTACAAAAATTACAAAAATTACAAAAATTACAAAAATTACAAAAATTACAAAAATTAAAAAAATTAAAAAAATTACAAAAATTACAAAAATTACAAAAATTAAAAAAATTACAAAAATTACAAAAATTATAAAAATTACAAAAATTACCAAAATTACAAAAATTACAAAAATTACAAAAATTAAAAAAATTACAAAAATTACAAAAATTACAAAAATTACAAAAATTACAAAAATTACAAAAATTACAAAAATTACAAAAATTACAAAAATTACAAAAATTACAAAAATTACAAAAATTACAAAAATTACAAAAATTACAAAAATTACAAAAATTACAAAAATTACAAAAATTACAAAAATTACAAAAATTACAAAAATTACAAAAATTACAAAAATTACAAAAATTACAAAAATTACAAAAAATTACAAAAATTACAAAAATTACAAAAATTACAAAAATTACAAAAATTACAAAAATTACAAAAATTACAAAAATTACAAAAGTTACAAAAATTACAAAAATTACTAAAATTACAGCAATTCAAAAATAACGAAAAAAAATTAAAAAAAATAACAAAATCTTCAAAAAAATTACAATAATTACAAAAATTTAAGCAATTCAAAAATAACAAAAAAATTAATTAGAAAAAATGACAAAAATTACAAAAATTACAAAAATTACAAAAATTACAAAAAATACAAAAATTACAAAAATTACAAAAATTACAAAAATTACAAAAATTACAAAAATGACAAAAACTACAAAAATTTAAAAAATTACAAAAATTACCAAAATAACAAAACTTACAAAAATTACAAAAATTACAAAAATGACAAAAATTACAAAAATTACAAAAATAACAAAATTACCAAAATAACCAAAATAACAAAAAAAACAAAAATAACAAAAATCACAAAAATACCAAAAATTATAAAAATTACAAAAATTACAAAAATAACAAAAATTACAAAAATAACAAAAATTACAAAAATTACAAAAATTACAAAAATTACAATAATTACAAAAATTACAAAAATTACAAAAATTACAAAAATTACAAAAATTACAAAAATTACAAAAATTACAAAAATAACAAAAATTACAAAAATTACAAAAATTACAAAAATTACAAAAAATACAAAAATTACAAAAATTACAAAAATTACAAAAATTACAAAATTTACAAAAATACCAAAAATTACAAAAATTACGAATATTACAAAAATTACAAAAATTACAAAAATTACAAAAATTACAAAAAAAATACAAAAATTACAAAAATTACAAAAATACCAAAAATTACAAAAATTACAAAAATTACAAAACTTACAAAAATTAAAAAAAACTACAAAAATAACAAAAATTACAAAAATTACAAAAATTACAAAAATTCCAAAAATTCCAAAAATTCCAAAAATTGCAAAAATAACAAAAATTACAAAAATGACAAAAATTACAAAAATTACAAAAATTACAAAAATTACAAAAATTACAAAAATTACAAAAATTACAAAAATTACAAAAATTACAAAAATTACAAGAATTTCAGAAATGACAAAAATAACAAAAATTACAAAAATTACAAAAATTACAAAAATTACAAAAATAACAAAAATTACAAAAATTACAAAAATTACAAAAATTACTAAAATTACAAAAATTACAAAAATTACAAAAATAACAAAAATGACAAAAATTACAAAAATTACAAAAATGACAAAAATTACAAAAATTACAAAAATTACAAAAATTACAAAAATTACAAAAATTACAAAAATTACAAAAATTACAAAAATTACAAAAATTACAAAAATTACAAAAATTACAAAAATTACAAAAATTACAAAAATTACAAAAATTACAAAAATTACAAAAATTATATAAATTACAAAAATTACAAAAATTACAAAAATTACAAAAATTACAAAAATTACAAAAATTACAAAAATTACAAAATTTACAAAAATCACAAAAAAAAACAAAAATTACAAAAATTACAAAAAATACAAAAATTACGAAAAGTACAAAAATTACAAGATTATAAATATTGGAATATTGTTTATCGCCGCGCTTTAATGTAATTTGAATCATCGACGTTTTTCGGCGGATTTTAGAATCAAAAACGTTATTACCAGTTGTCCAGACGTTTCGAGCTACTATGGCTTTCGCTCCTCTTCAGTGGACACTAAAATTATATTTTAAACAATGAATTTTTAACCTTAATTTACAATATTTAAAATCTTACAAACTACTGGCCTTCGTCTATACTAGTTTGATTCGGGACATTTTGTTTTGATTTTCGTTTACATTTGTATGTTAGTGTTTGTGACAATTTTTTGATTACAGAGTCGTAAGCTGTCTTAAAATTACAGGAGTCTATCTGCCTATTGACTACATTGTTGTCACCTCTAATCTTAATGTAAAAAGTTTCAGCTGTGATTCTTGCATTATAGCCTGTAACTTTTTCTAAAATGTTTGTATTGTCGAAGTCGAAAAGGTGACCAGTTTCCAAACTGTGTTGTGCTAGTCCAGTGCTTATTTGTTTTGTAGATACATTCGTTTTATGTTGTTTTAATCTTTTTTCCAAGAACTGACTAGTTTCACCTATGTATGATTTGTTACATTTACCACAATTGATTTCATACACAACGTTGGTATTTTTGTTTTTGGGGATTTTGTCCTTAGTTTTTGTTAGGATCAGATTTTTAATTTTATCCAGCCTTTAGATAAAATTAAAAATCTGATCCTAACAAAAACTAAGGACAAAATCCCCAAAAACAAAAATACCAACGTTGTGTATGAAATCAATTGTGGTAAATGTAACAAATCATACATAGGTGAAACTAGTCAGTTCTTGGAAAAAAGATTAAAACAACATAAAACGAATGTATCTACAAAACAAATAAGCACTGGACTAGCACAACACAGTTTGGAAACTGGTCACCTTTTCGACTTCGACAATACAAACATTTTAGAAAAAGTTACAGGCTATAATGCAAGAATCACAGCTGAAACTTTTTACATTAAGATTAGAGGTGACAACAATGTAGTCAATAGGCAGATAGACTCCTGTAATTTTAAGACAGCTTACGACTCTGTAATCAAAAAATTGTCACAAACACTAACATACAAATGTAAACGAAAATCAAAACAAAATGTCCCGAATCAAACTAGTATAGACGAAGGCCAGTAGTTTGTAAGATTTTAAATATTGTAAATTAAGGTTAAAAATTCATTGTTTAAAATATAATTTTAGTGTCCACTGAAGAGGAGCGAAAGCCATAGTAGCTCGAAACGTCTGGACAACTGGTAATAACGTTTTTGATTCTAAAATCCGCCGAAAAACGTCGATGATTCAAATTAGATTATAAATATTACAAAAATTACAAAAATTGCAAAAACTACAAAAATGATAAAAATTACAAAAATTACAAAAATTACAAAAATTATGAAAATTACAGCAATTCAAAAAATTTCAAAAAAAAAACAAAGATTACAAAAATTTCAAAAATTGCAAAAATGACAAAAATGACAAAAATGACAAAAATTGCAAAAATGACAAATAATACAAAAATTACAAAAATAACAAAAATTACCAAAATTACAAAAATTACAAAAATTACAAAAATTACAAAAATTACAAAAATTACAAAAATTACAAAAATTACAAAAAATACAAAAATTACAAAAATTACAAAAATTACAAAAATTACAAAAATTACAAAAATTACAAAAATTACAAAATTTACAAAAAATTACAAAATTTACAAAAATTACAAAAGTTACAAAAAACACAAAAATTACAAAAATTACAAAAATTACAAAAATTACAAAAATTACAAAAATTACAAAAATTACAAAAATTACAAAAATTACAAAAATTACAAAAATTACAAAAATTACAAAAATTACAAAAATTACAAAAATTACAAAAATTACAAAAATTACAAAAATTACAAAAATTACAAAAATTACAAAAATTACAAAAATTACAAAAATTACAAAAATTACAAAAATTACAAAAATTACAAAAATTACAAAAATTACAAAAATTACAAAAATTACATAAATTACAAAAATTACAAAAATTACAAAAATGACAAAAATGACAAAAATTACAAAAATTACAAAAATTACAAAAATTACAAAAATTACAAAAATTATAAAAATTACAAAAATTACAAAAATTACAAAAATTACATAAATTACAAAAATTACAAAAATTACAAAAATGACAAAAATTACAAAAATTACAAAAATTACAAAAATTACAAAAATTACAAAAATTACAAAAATTATAAAAATTACAAAAATTACAAAAATTACAAAAATAACAAAAATTACAAAAATTACAAAAATTACAAAATTTACAAAAATCACAAAAATAACAAAAATTACAAAAATTACAAAAAATACAAAAATTACGAAAAGTACAAAAATCACAAAAATTATAAACATTACAAAAAATATAAACATTACAAAAATTACAAAAATTATGAAAATTACAGCAATTCAAAAAATTTCAAAAAAAAAACAAAGATTACAAAAATTTCAAAAATTGCAAAAATGACAAAAATGACAAAAATTGCAAAAATGACAAAAAATACAAAAATTACAAAAATAACAAAAATTACCAAAATTACAAAAATTACAAAAATTACAAAAATTACAAAAATTACAAAAATTACAAAAATTACAAAATTTACAAAAAATTACAAAATTTACAAAAACTACAAAAGTTACAAAAAACACAAAAATTACAAAAATTAAGAAAATTACAAAAATTACAAAAATTACAAAAATTACAAAAATTACAAAAATTACAAAAATTACAAAAATTACAAAAATTACAAAAATTACAAAAATTACAAAAATTACAAAAATTACAAAAATTACAAAAATTACAAAAATTACAAAAATTACAAAAATTACAAAAATTACAAAAATTACAAAAATTACAAAAATTACAAAAATTACAAAAATTACAAAAATTACAAAAATTACAAAAATTACAAAAATTACAAAAATTACAAAAATTACAAAAATTACAAAAATTACAAAAATTACAGAAATTACAAAAATTACAAAAATAACAAAATTACACAAATTACAATAATCACAAAAAATTACAAAAATTACAAATATAACAAAAATTTCCAAAAATACAAAAATTACAAAAATTTCAAAAATTATAAAAGTTACAAAAATTACAAAAATTACAAAAATTACAAAAATAACAAAAATTACAAAAAAATACATAAATTACATAAATAACAGCAATTACAAAAATTACAAAAATTATAAAAATGACAAAAATTTAATATTACAAAAATTACAAAAAATGCAAAAATTATAATAATTACAAAAAGAAGAATTGTGAATTTCCTGATTTCATGTGCCCCTCTTTAAGCGATTTTCGAGGGTGAAAATTCTACCTCGCAATTTCAAAATCAAATATCTCAATAAGTAGTTTTAAAAGTGACAAACTAGTAATAGAAATTTAATTCAAAGGCGTAAGTTTATCGTGTGAAGTAGCCAATTAATGTGGAAAATGATTTTTCGGATCTAAAACATGCATTCATGAAATGAGACGAATAAAACGGATACGACGGACACACTTACCCTATCTTAAATTTTCAACCAGCCTCTATTTAGCTTTACTTGTTTGTTGTTGAACTTTTCCTACTAAATACAACCAGCTGTTTTTTTTCTACAACTTTAAAACTTTAAAACAGTAATTTTCGATAAGAATAGAGTCAAACCAGAAGAACTCCCCCGTTATACAGTGTTTCAAATGTTTCGAAAATTTCGACAGCAAACTGCAATCTCGACAACATTTGTTCTGCGATTTTTTAACCATCTAAAAGCCCGATTATTTCAAAAAGGAGCTGATTTTTAGTACGTTTTTGCTTGTCATTTTAACACATTTCAACCATTTTTTCCTAAGTTTTGATTTACGTTAAGACTATCACATACTTATAGAATTATTTGTAAAAATACAGTAAGTTTACAATGATCAGAAAATGTTCTAACCCGGATGCTAAAGGGTGATACGGTCAAAATTTGGTCAATATCTACTTGACGTATTTCTTTCAATTTTGCATTTAAAAAACCTGAACACCCCTCATTTTGAAGGTGTGTGTGTGTGTGTGTGTGTGTGTGTGTGTGTGTGTGTGTGTGTGTGTGTGTGTGTGTGTGTGTGTGTGTGTGTGTGTGTGTGTGTGTGTGTGTGTGTGTGTGTGTGTGTGTGTGTAGAATATTGCTCCTATTTTGATTTTGGAATTCACTCTTCAGTTGTCAAAATACTGCCAAGGAAGAAGAGCAGCGTGTCAACATTTCGCTCGCGCATCGCGAAAATCCGAGCTACTCGCACGCAAAGCTGGCAAAATCGCTAAAAGTTGCCAAATCAACCGTTACAAATGTAATTAAAGTGTTTGGGGAACGTTTGTCGACAGCCAGGAAGTCTGGATCGGGGGAAATCGAAAACCGGAAACCGCTGAGACGACAAAGAGAGTTGCCGGTAGTTTCAAGCGAAACCCTAACCTCTCTCTCCGAGATGCCGCAAATAAGCTAGGTGTATCGTCTACAACCGTGCATCGAGCCAAAAAACGAGCCGGACTATCGACTTACAAGAAGGTAGTGACTCCAAATCGCGATGATAAACAAAATTTGACGGCCAAAGCGCGATCACAGAGGCAGACAAAGTTTGACTGCGTGGTAATGGATGACGAAACCTACGTCAAAGCCGACTACAAGCAGCTTCCGGACAGGAGTTTTATACGGCAAAAGAAAGGGGAAAGGTAGCAGATATTTTCAAGCATATGAAACTGTCAAAGTTCGCGAAGAAATATCTGGTTTAGCAAGCCATCTGTACCTGAAAAGCAGCATTTTCATAGCTTCCGGGACTGTCAACCAAGAAATTTACGTGAAAGAGTGTTTGAATAAACGTCTGCTGCCTTTCCTGAAGAAACACGGTTGTTCCGTAATGTTTTGGCCGGGTTTTGCATCTTGCCATTACGGTAAAAAGGCCATGGAGTGATACGCCGCCAACAACGTGCAGGTGGTTCCCAAGGACAAGAACCCTCCGAACACGCCAGAGCTCTGCCCAATTGAGAAATACTGAAACTATTGTCAAGCGGAACTTAAAGAAGACAAAAAAAACTGCTAAGGACGAGCAGCAGTTCAAGGCAAACTGGCTTTCTGCGGCGAAGAAGGTGGTCAAGATGGCTGTACAAAAAAAATAGCAAATGAAATTTAAAAGCAAAAATGACTTACTGACGACGCGCCGATTCCTTCCGTTCAGCGTCTTAGCGCGGACCTTCAATTGGCCTCCACAGATTCGACAACCAGTTGGCACTTCTACTAACCGTTTCCCGTTTGGACCGAACCGAATGCGCGGGACAACAGTGTCGGAGATCGCCAGCCTCAACGACTTTGGGTTTTTCGATACGGCTACACAACTTCCACTTCAACGACTACGAGTTTAAAAAAAATACGATTTTGCGACTTCAACGAGCGACTTTTCTGATCATCTTCTGGAGTATAAGAGAGCGACCCTCAGATCACCAACAAGCAAGAAGGCTTCCCGATTGCCTCCCCCTATGAGGTTGGCTTCGAGTTTTTGCCAAAACAATGCTTGCAGATCGCGCCCGAAATTCAAGCATTTCTGCTCAACGTTTGAAATGGACGTTACGTCGACTAGCCATCTTTACTTTTGTTAGCGCTTTTGATGTCGGATCGTGAAGTTCAATCCGTATCAACAGGGCCAGTTCCTCATTTGCTACCTAGAAATTTTTACCTTGAGATTGCCAAGAAAATAGAATAAAAATATATAAAATAAGTTGCAAAATATGTCACTCCGTCATAACACGGCAGCCAATTCTTCCTTCTGAGCAATCCTAAGGAATTGCTCGGGTAAAAAGGGTCGAATGGGGATTTTTGAGAAAAGAGATTTTTTTGCGTTAGTATGTTTGTGACCAACAAAGGCCTTATCTTCGAAGTTAATATTATTTTCCAAGTAATTTGTTCGGAATTCTTTTGATTGGATTCGACGGTTTAAGGAACAGTAGGGTGATCGGTAATCCAGGGCCATACAGAATAAACCCAGCCTATTGATGGGTCTCTTAGCCGGGCAAGTACCAAACAGGGACATGGTCTCTTCGGAGTGTTTCATCATACATTTAGGATCTTGATTACTCCCAAGCCCAACTGCCTCCCGTTGCATCGTTATAAGATTTGTTGAGCTACCCCTTCCCTTGATTCGATCTGGCCCAAATTTGGCATGAGATCATGTACTACGCCTAGGATTAATTTTAGCCTGCAGCGCATAACTTAATATGCAAGATGCTATGCAAATCTGACAATATGTAATCAGAAATACAAGATTCTTTTTTTTTTTTTTTGTTCAATTTATGAGACTCTACCACTACAAGCATCTTAGATTATCTCTTATTTTGAAGAAGAAATCAAAGCAAATTCAAGTCAAACTAGAAATGATGTCTTTATCAGCAAATCATATTCAGTAGATATTGGTACAGCATCGCCGGAAACAAATAAACAGTCAAAGATTCTACCGTGTAGACTCCATTGTGTGAATATAATCCTGAAGTTATTAAGTGCTGCGAGATTTTTTTTTCCTTTTCACGTTGTCGAAGCTCTAAAAAAAATCAAATATATTTTTATGCCACCATTTTTGTGTCGATAGCAGCAAAAAAATGTCATCACACAAAATGAAACTTTCGTTCACGACAATCTTTTGGCGTCTCGGTACCGCGTAATCTCAAGAGCCGACACCAGTTTTTTTCGATTATCAATTTTCTCCGTCCCACCTATCTATGTAGCTACTTTCATTTCGAGCCGATTGCAAATAATTTTGGCATCATGGAAATGGTACTGCATTACAACACTTGATGGTAAAAAATTACGTGGATAATGAAAGTGTACGGGAGATGCTGATAGAAAATATTGAAAAAAGTGTAGGGAGAGAACCTTGAGTGGCTTTCATTGAACATCTCGACTATAAGTTCATTTTTCAAAATTTAAAGCATGTTTGTGGAAATCTATTGATGGAATGTAAACAAACATTCGATTCCGGTGAATATTTTGTGGGACTATTTCTCACCCTCCGTGTTCCGAGGAACTCTCAAGCAAAAGGTGACAATAAAAAGTAATCTGTCATGGTTCCCTGTCGGAATTCAAAGGGCCCACGACTTTATTTGCATGTAACGACATCCGAGGCGAGAAAGATTTAGTACTCTTACCGGGGTCCATCTGATCAAAGACAAAATAATAATGCCATAAAGGCATAAGTTTTCGGAATCGTGCATCCATCCCAAGAAGAACAACGACGACGACGACGAGGACAACAACAACGAAAAGGGTGAGCGAGAAATGTGTGTGCTTTGGGCCTCATGTTTTACCGGTGATTTATTAGAGTTTCTCAAAGGAGCGACATTGGCTCGACTTTCGGTCACAAATCATGAGGACAAACGAGTTTTTATTTACCGACTCTCGAGCAGCCTGGTTTCGCGTTTTATTGGGTCAGTTTGAGCTATTTTTGTGTAATTTATTTGATTTTATCAATATCTGTTACCAATTTATCAAATTAGGTCGTATGTTTTCGTATCATCATATCTTTCTGGTTGAACCTATTGTTTTTTCTCTATTCTTCACTTTCGATGATACATTTAATAACATATATGTAGGTACTGATGGCTTTGAGTATTTGATAGATTTGATCCAATGACTTTGGTTCGTTTATGTGCTTATCCGAATGTGTAATGAACGTTTCGAATGTGCAGCATATCCTGTAAATATCTTCCCTGTCATAGTCATCGATTTGCACCGCTAAAACCAAACTTGATGAGCACCTAATGCTCAGAACGAGTCTTATGCTTTGGCCATTCGACATTCGGCAATTAGGCAAGTCAACACATTTCTCTTATTTTGACACACACGCTCAGCTCATTTGTGTTTGGGGGCCCGGTCATCAACATAATCGAATCAACGCTCGGTTCAATGGTTCAACATCATCATCATATCGGTCGGACGGATGAAGTGAAGTTAAACTTCCTCTCTAGCCTTAGATTTTTGCTGTTCGTGTCCTTTGCGTAGTGGTGGGCAATTGTATTTCTAATTCAACGGGGCTTTAAAAAAATCATCCCAACAGAATATCATGAGACTTATGCATCAAAAGTAATAAGCAATGTGAGTGGGGGATACATATTAACGTTTATTATTAGATTCTTCAGTATTTTTTAAGGTATCAAAAATATGTGTATTGCAGTAAATTTTTGTTTTTTTTTTTACTGAAGAAAGATGGTATTAAAAGGATAAAGGGGTACATTTAGGGGTAAAAATAGTCACGATTCTTCTTACTAACTTAGTTGAATTATTAAAAACAAAACGAAATTTAAAAAAATACACACATCTATAACTAGATTATTTAAATTTTTATGACTACCGTACCATGGGCGCTTTTCATGACAAAATGTTAAAATTTGTCCATATAAATCTAAAAGGTTAAATTTACTGATGTCAACATTACTTCGAAATTCTGCAAAAATTTATGTATGAGTTTTGAACCAAAGCAAAGCTTTTAAGACTTCAGGGTTTGTTGAAAGATTCGAAAAGTACCCCTAATCGACTCAGTCTAACGAGCATATCAATTTGTTTTTAGTGTGAAAGTATGAACTCATAATCAGTGTTCGGCATCGCTAACTGAAAAATTAGCGCCGCTAATTAGATCGCTCACTCATTTAAAGTTAGCGATCGCTAATTAAATACGCTAAATGTGCCGAAAAATTTATCGCTTTATACTCAAAGCGCTAATCGCTAATCGCTAACTGTTGACCAACATAAATGCTGGAACAAATATCAAATTTTTCTTTTGTCACGCCCTTCCTCCCTTCGATTTTTTCCTTTCCCCAAGGGGGAATGAATAAAGTTTCAAGTATTGATTTTAATTGGATAAATTGATCAAACTTTCATACAATTATTGTCAATGCAGTTTAAATCCGAAGTTTTCGCGCTGGTGATTGGCAACCTTGCCAACCAGCGACGATGAAGAATTCTTCAAACACCTCGGCGATTGACAACCCGTTCTTTTGTTTGGTTCCGACACACGGAAGATGTTTGAAAGGTGTCTGGTCAACATGAAATGTCGTCCGTGATGTCGCCGTCGCTGATGTTGACGAAAACTCCGGTTTGGGGATTCAGCGACAATACAGTAATACCTCGATATAAAGCAACGAAATTTTTTTTTTCGTTGCTTTACATCGAAGTTACGTTATATCGAAACACTACTTAAAATGGTCCTTTGGAGCATCGATAGTGATCGTAAATGTGAAAAAGTTGATTCTAAATTCTGTTTGTACGGTTTTAATACTTTTTACCATTAAAAATCTTGGCTTCAATGCTCTAATCGCTCCTACAGAAGAATTGTTTTTTATCTATTAAATCAATGCAATCCTTGACGTTTAATAATTGTGATAAATAAATAATGACATTCTGATATGATAGGCGATTAAAACCAAACAAAAATCCCAAAGAAGGTGTATATATTTTCAAAACGGCTCAAAAACATCAGAAATGTTTCTTTGTTATTTTTATAGCAAGTGATAAAATCCGTACATTCGCGATGGTACAGAAGTCTGTACAGTAGACTGCTGCAAAAAATGACTTTTTGCTTTCATATGTTTTTTCGCTGCCTTTTGGGTCACAAAGCATCAGTGTAAAATTTGAGATGATTTGGTTAATTCTTGAGCTAGTGCAACGCGTTTCAATTTTGAATGGAAGAAGAAATTTTTGCACATTAAATCATCCAGATAAGCTTAAAATGAAGTGGGTCTATAATTTTTAGTTTTGACTATTTTTAAGCTTCATTTTTTGCAAACATGACAAGCAGCTAAGAATTTCATGAAAAAAGTTATAACCATTTCAAAATAAAAAATCTGAATCCATTGAAAAGTATTCAAAAATGGCAGACTTTGCTTGTTAGAGCTGTTAATAATTGCATGAAATGTTTTTGCAAAGCTTTATTAGTCAATAAATTCTGTCGCAATGCAAAGCAGTTTTTCGAGATTTTTTATTTCCATCCTACTGTTACATAGCTTTCAAACAAGCAGTCAAAATGATATAATTAAAAAAATGAATTTTGAAAAGTAAAATTTTACAAAACATTGGATTCTGGACTTTTCTGGGGAATAAGATAGGTTTGAGCTTTGTTCACATGAAATGTACTGCAAGAATCAAGGGAAATTTTCATCCAAAGTTATATTTTTTGGAACTTTCAGAACATCTTTGTCGATTTTTGAATGAAACATTTCGTTTTACCATACAAATTTCCATACAAACTAAAAACTCGATGCGCTAATTCAGGACTGGATGGATCGCTTCCAGAATTTTTATTGCTATTTCTGACAGCAGAAACAACCAAAAAAAGTCATGGGAGGTGTAAAAATTTAAGAATTTGAAATTTCCATACAAAGCATGTAGCGGTCTACTGTACAGTGATTGATCAACTGTCAGCAATCATAAAAACTTATTTGAATAAAAGACTACATGACCTAACCTCACTTCAGCTTAAGCAACTTATCTGTAGGTGCAAATATAGTCATTAAGTTTTGAAATGGAGATACATGCTCTAGGCTGGATTTTCAAAAGCATAATAGCGACTATCACAATACTGAAAGTACTGGAGTTACATTTTCAAGGCTTGTGCTCATTCGCTCTTTATGCCTCTGAGAATTTACCGTATGGCTCAGAAACAACATTTTTATATTTTCATGACAAAAAAGTATTGAAAATAAACATATTTATTCAAATTAGAAACATTTTTAAAAGTTACGTTATATAGAGGCAAAAGTTGCTTAATATTGGGTTACGTTATATCGAGGTTGCTTTAAAAAGAGGTTGCTTTATATCGAGGTATTACTGTATATGAGATGAACAAAAACTGCCAAAGATGGGAATTTTCACAACTCTCTGTGTTCTACTATTTTAAAAAACGAATCTTCGAACGATTACTAGAGCAAAATAACAGGATTAGGAAGATGGGAGCTATATATCTCTATTTTTAATTCAAATTTTGGCTAAAAATTTACTCGATTTATCGGTTTTGTGCAAAGTAGATGGTAAGCAATATCGTTGCAAACAATCTTTTGGGCAAATCATTCCATTTTTTTGTTTTTTGAATTATTTTTCATCATCATCATTTAAAATCTTTAATCTGTTCTCCCCTTTTTTAAACTTGCAGGAGCATTCTCAAACACGTAGACATTGATACAATTTCTATTTGAACTTAAAACGAAGGCTACAATGGTGATTTTATCTTATTTTTATATGAACTGATCTGTAAAAGCTCTAAAAACTGTGCGGTAAAATTAAATATCTGAACCCTTTGAAAACAAATGCTGATGAAGGGATGATAAAAATAGTTTGATATTGTTTAACACCTTTTATTGTTATTTTCTTCTGTAAATGTTTCGAAAAAAAAAGTGCTCAAAGAGAGAAAAATGACACTAAATACATTTTTTCCCTAACTCGAGTACGCATTCCTCCAACTAATCCAATTAGGCAAACAGAATTATGCGCAATGCCACTTTAACTTGATTAATGACAAAAAGTTCATTCTGTCACTAATATTTAATTCGGCAATAATTTGATGCGAATATATGGGAGTTAGCGGTCTTCAATTAGCGGAACCAAAAAATAGCGGAACTTTTTAATTCGCTAGATCAATCAAAACTTAGCGGCAAAATTAAACCGCTAACGAAAAGTTAGCGGACTTACTAGCGAATAGCGGATTAGCGTTTTTGTGCCGAACACTGCTCATAATGCATGAGTTTGAAAATCAGCGTTTATAACTGTCTGAAAATCTGATAATATCACAAAATTTATCAGAGGTATACTGAACAATTTGGATTTGGGAACTGGATCAGGTTTGGATTCTAGATCTATCTAAATCCAGAATCAGAATTCGACATCAGGGCTTACGATAGATTAAGGCTTTCAGTATTTTAGGTTTAGGATGAGGATAGAGACCCAGGATTCAGAATAGGAATCAAGAATTTAATATCAGGATTAAGGATGAAGTTCGCATCCGAAAAGTAAAGCCATGATCAGCAAAGATTCGATATCAGGGTCTAGGAAGAAGAACCAAGAATAAAATCAGCCATCAGGATTAGAATCCGGGATCAATGTCCACGATTAATGTCGAAACTAGATCTAGGTCAAGACCCATGTTGAAATCAGCACGGTTTAAGATCGGGATCCTGGATCAGGATTCAAGATCCTAGATCAGAATCCGAGATCAGGATTCAAGGATTCTTCAAAACTGTTCGACAAGCAGTTGTCAAGAGTTACAGCTCAGAGAAGCTTGAATACATGAAAAAACTGTGAATGGACATATTTTTCGAAAAATGATCACGTTGGGAGCCTCAGAAACCTTTCGTCAGTGTGTTTTTCGATCTAAAAAATTATTGGCAGTTAGGTCAAAGAATAACCACCATTCTGGATTATTTTTTTAGATAAAAAAAATATCCTAAGTTGGGAAGGAGAGATGAAACATAAACCCCGTCTAAAAGCGGGTTTGGGAAAGTACGACAACTATTCGAAAAATACACGGAGAAAAAATTATGGTATTTCCAACAATAATCTACATATATTCAAACATATATTTGATTGATTCTTGAACAACTATAATTATCAAAATTTCAATAACACATATAATAGACAATCTGATTGATTTCGTACATTAAACAATATATATGATACATTCAACTATAGTTGTATGATTGATTTTGTGGAATCAACTATAAATACAATAGATCATACTATAAGGTACGATTGATGTCATACATTCAACAATAATTGTAGTAGATTCAACTATAATGATAATGATTTGATTGTGAATATGATGTATTCAACTATAATAATATGATTGATTTAATTATAAATATGAGAGATTCAACTATAAAAATATGATGGATTGAATTATAAATATGATACATTCAATTTTATTTCTATGATTGATTCAATGAGGTCAACTATAAATATTGTAAATTTAAATTTTGTTGATATTGGAAGTTATTATATCTTAAGATGTTTTTTATTCGGAATAATTTTATAGCGACATTTTATGTTCTTTTAATTTATTATTTCAGCATTTTACATCTAGTTCGTTTTAGCCGCCCGGATGCTAGCAAATTTACCCAATATCAGGACAGCAATCTATCATACGCTGACTTACCAATGCTAGTTTCCTGTGGGATCCTGCCAGGATCACGTAAGTGAACGTCGAGACCCACGTCGATTTCGGGGGCAGCCAGAGTAGGTCTACCTTTCCCAATTCCAAGAACTGTCGGCCTACTACACAACCGCTTTCAGGAACTGGTAGAGGAAAATGTTTCCCCATCGCCGGAGAGCGCTTGCGCTTTGTACCGACGTCAGGAATTGCCGGATGATCCCTTAAAACAGCACTACGATTGCTGCAGGGAACACGTGCTGGTCTCACACTCTTTTTTTAATTTTTTTCTGATGAACACGATGAATCATATTAACGGTTGAATCGATTATACCACTACTGTTGAATCTATCATATTTTTAGTTAAATGTTAGAGGTCAATCAGAAATGTAAAGCTGAATCTATTATATTTATAGTTAAATGCCTAAAATCAATCATACAAATGTAGTTGAATCTATAGTAGTAACAATTGAATCAATTATATAATTACAATTGATTCTATTATATTCATAGTTGATTGCGTAAAGTCAATCAATAGTTTGTAGTTGAGTCTATTATATTTAAAGTTGGATGCGAAAAAATCAACTTCGCTTTGATGATTGGAATAATCAGCTGAAATAATTAGAACAACTATGGGCTCCTTTCTTCGTGTATGATAAATAGGGTGATTTGCCAATCGTTGCCCTCTGCCCCATCGTTGCACAGGATAACTAAAAAATTGTCAATATTTCAGACATCTTTCGAATTTTCTTCAAAAACAATAATGAATCAAGTTAATGGAGTGTTTTCTAATGACATAAAGCTTTTTACGATATTTTCTGCTGTAAAATATGCGTCTTATGACAATTTTACATTTTCTTGTTTTTTCGCACCTTTTTTGTACGAATTGTTAACATAAACTTTAAAATTCCTTCAACGGAAAATAAGGTTTTACATCAGAACAAAAAAAAATTGCGTATCAGTTCTCTTTACGACACGTTTGTTAAAAAAATTAACACCATTTTGATTTTGAAAAAAAAAATTCAATCCATACAGAACTTGAAGAAATAGATGACAATTGATCGGTTCAATCTTCCCTTGCCATATTGTTGTACATCCATTTATTCTCTACCTGACCGCATAACTTATATTCACGCTTGATAAGATGTGAAAATTAATTGATTACAAAATCGAATGGTCTCTCATATTACATGTTTAAGTAATTTCTGTGCTCTAGTTCACTGTTTTCCATTCAGAAAATGTCCGGATGTTGTCCAGATCTATCTACAATATCGGTAGAATCTTAACCAAAAACTCGAATCTATTTTACATAATTCATGATTTTTGCGTGAAATAGTTTTGTAGCTTGTTCCATTGCAATGAATTTGCAAACATTTTTTTTTTGGAATTGTTCAGGTTTCTAAACTTCAATATCCAGGCAAATCCGACCAAAAAGGATACATTTATCAAATAATCCTAAATTCCTGAAAAAAATGTAGGTATTTTAATAAATCAACTTTTTGAAAAGATTAATTCTTATACAAACTGCATATCTTGAGCATAAATCAAACGATCTGAAACTTTGATTATTGTTGAGTGCATTCTTAAGCTTTAAATTCTTATTCATGACGTTTAAATCGATCAACTGCAAAGGGTGACATGAAGCAAAAAAAAATTAAAATGACACTTCTTTTATAGGTACATATATAGAGGGGCAAAACCGAAAGCGTCCTATTTTTTTCATCATTATATAGAGTTAAAGAGCCTTTTTAAGAGTTAAGGAGCCTTTGAGTACGTTTTATGGAATTTCAATGACTTAAAATTTCATGCTTTTAGGACATATAAAGAAAAAAAACCGTTACTGGGTCAAATAACACTCCATTCAAATTGCTCCGGTCAAATTCGACGAAAGATTTGAATTTCTAAAAAAATTTCACTTAAGATAAGTTTGATGCCAGGTTCTCAAAACAGATGCTTTGATTTTTTTGGGATTTCGGGTCCAAATTTTCCCATTGTGCATTGGATGTTTGTATGGACGACCCCCTTCGAAAGGTGGCGTCCCAAAGTAGATTGCTTTTGAACTAGAAGTTCACATCTCAAGCAACCAAAAGTTACATATTTACTTGAATGAAGGCATTGTACATATTGGCTGACAAAGAAAATCAACTACTCAATTCCCTTTAGTAAACTTTATGTGCTCATTAATGAACTTGAAAGTTGCAAAGTGATCAATATGTACGTTGTATGTGACTTGTTTTGCCCAATATCCATGATTGATCTTTATGTACTCATTAACGAACTTGAAAGTTGCCAAAGTGATTTATACGTACGTTATACGGACTCAAGTCACATAAAGGGCACAAAAGTGCTCAAAACAGGATTTGGTAAGTCACAAAAAGTGCATTGATGTGCTTTCAAAATCAAATTACCACTTCGAGTTTCAGTTTCAGTTGGAACAACATCTAGGCGTGGTCTTGTGGTAGCGTGTTCGATTTTCACCAGAAAGGTTGGGGTTCGATCCCCAAGCAGGGCAAGTTTTTTTCAATAAGTAGTTTGGTAATTGAGTGACCATTCTGATGCGATAGATGTCGAAAATGTAGGAATGAATCAATTGATCAATTTATCAAGTTTGGAATCCGGCGCATGGCATCATGGCGGTACTATGTACAGAACATAGTAGATAATCAAAAAAAGGTGATATGAACCGAAGCCAAGGGTACGAGATAGAGAGAGATATTTTGCTCATTTTGCGATTTTTTGGAAGCTGAATTCAAAAGCCGCTGGAAGCTGAATAGAAGATCAATAAGACTTGTTTTGGAAATTGAAAGTATCAATAAGATCTTAAATTTTGAACTGCGTAGAACGTACTTCATATCAATTATGGGGTTGAGTAAGCGTTTTTGTACCTGTTTTATGGAACTTTTGGTTGCTTGGGATAATAAGCTTCCATGCCAAATATCAGCTCCACTTTAGGCACATCAAATTTGCCTGTGCACAGCGAGCTTAGGTGTGTTTATACATAAGCCACTCTGGACTGACGAGAGGGGGGGCTGCGATTGCTCCGCTCCCTCTCCGTAGTCAGTCGGTAAGCAGCAAAGGACTAACCGACAGACAAATTTGAGCTTTCTATACAAAACTGCCTTCGCTTACATCTTCACCGCCTACTCACTTCTTCTATGAAGCGCATTCGCTTCATCTTTGGCGTCGTACACAAATTACGTAACGATTGTAGAGGGAGAGGGGGGTTGAGTCTGCGTTACTTGCTGTTACATAGGGGGGAGGGGGGTACTTGGTTCAGTTACGTAACAAATTAATGGAAAAAAACATAAAGAAAAGAATTATAATTTTCTTTTTTTTTGGCGAGCAAATCTACGCCCCCCTTGGCCCTTATTCTGCGCCTCGAGTGACGTGACGATAGTAGAGTCACCCAAGTCACTCTATTCCAGCAGTCGGTTTAGGTGAGGAACGTCACTTCGGATGAACTTTGTGAGTTCTTACCCTATTCTCGTAGTCACCGTGGGTGAGAATCGTCGCATTCAGGTGACGATTTTAGGTGACAATTGTCGGTACCTTTTCAGGTGGTGACGAGATAGGAATTTAATCGAAAATTTATATAAATCAGAATGTTAGGCTCTAAATAGTTAATTATAATAATGAATAATTTTTTAATATATTGAAACTTTTTCATTGCAATCTAAAATATGAATTGGAATACTGAATGGAAAGTATGATCTCTTAATGAAATCCAAAATTCAGTTTTAATTGAAACTTGATTTGCGAAACGTTAAAACAAAGCAATGACGAAAACTATTAAAATAAAATATTAGTACTTTTTATTTTATTTTCAATTTTTGATGATAAAATGCCATGCTTAGAAATATTAAAAAAAAATGTGGAATTCAAGTGAAGGAAACATGTGAGGATTACCGGTATCAATAAGCGACAATTCAGAACATTTAAACAAAAATAAATTTCCTAGGAGGTTCCAGGGAAAAATAAGCCGTTAATGAAAATCAATTAGATTAGCTTTTTTTATTTGGTTCAATGCTTTATTAAATAAGTTTTTGAAAATCAAATTGAAATATGTATTCGACGCTAAAGCTGAAGCACAGTTTTAAGTGTGGTTTTCGAATTCAAATCTGGAATCCAATTTTAAGATAAATTGAAAACCGGATTCAGGTTTATATAACCGAAATCTGACGTATGAACCTGATGCTGCTGCTGCTATTTTGTTGGTTTCGATAAGTGCTCGGTATTCCATGATCTTCTATCCGGTAGGCGATAATAATTTCCGGCATGCCACGGGGTAACCTCGGTTGGAGAAAATATATAAACCGGCAGCAACCGCCATTACTGAAAACGAAAAAAAAATGGCCCTTATTCTGCGCCGCGTGTGACGTGATGATAGTCGAGTCACCCAAGTCACTCTATTCCAGTAGTCGGTTTAGGTGAGGATTGTCACTTCGGATGAACTTTGTGAGTTCTTACCCTATTCTCGTAGTCACCGTGGGTGAGAATCGTCGCATTCGGGTGACAATTTTAGGTGACAATTGTCGGTACCTTTTCAGGTGGTGACGGGTTAAAATTTAAAGAAAAATTTATGCAAAACGGAATAATTAGGCTCTTAACGTCGTCGTGCGCGAGAGCTCAAGCAGTTCGGTTCGTTTGTTTGTTTGCTCCTTTCCTACGCGTAGTGCTTTTCGAGTCGGTGAACAAAATTCAGTTTTGGTTCGATGGTTTAGAGAAAAACGGAATTGTAGTGCATCCGAAAATTAACCGATGATATGAATCATATTTTTAAATCAATTCATTAATGGAAGAAACTGAAATTGTGCGCTCAGAGCAAAGCTCTCAAATGAAGAAAATGGTGTCAAAAGTCCCGTTCCCTCTGTGATGTTTGGTTTTTAGTTATGACGGGTATTCCAGTCGTTATTTTCTAATTTTATAAATGTGCGGTATGCTGGAAACGTTTGATTAAACGATTCCAGGAAAAGAAAACTTCAACGATAGTGCCGAGAAGTGTTAGAACTAGAATAACATCGGGTTTGAGTGGCAATCATAGTTAAATTTACAAAAGACGCCAAGACATGTCCGAAAATGTCTCCCGGGCGCTTAGCGTGGTGAATCGAGAGAAGAGTATGAAAAAAATTAAAGCAAGCGTTGGGTGGCAGGGGTGAGGAAGTGGTATTTATGTTAGTTGTGGAAAAGAATGGTATGGGGTATCGAGTTATTCAACTGCGCTAAATTGTGCCGTGTGATATGGGCATGGAGTAAATCATGGCCTGCTACGTTTTTCTGGATTGGCGTAAAGTTATCAATTTTTCGTCGATTTGCGGTTTGGTTTGTACAGCACAAATCATTTGAAAAATCAATAATGAAAATTATCCAAGGAATGGTTGTGGTTATTATGCAGTTATCAAATGCTTTGCGCAATGAAAAGATGAGCCAATAATAAATAGGGGTGATTGGAGAAGGGGGGAAATGGAGTGAAAATTAAAAACGGTTCTTTTAATATTGAGTCATTGCGCTCAAAGCTAAATCCGCGGTGACAAAATTTGCGGGGATTAAGGTGATTGATATGATATGAGCGTTTGTCCTGAGAAATTGATAGTGGTCGAAATCTCGCGGAAAAGTTATTTAGAAATTCAATGATTGCGGTACATGCCTGGTCTACAGCCTTCATTACAGGATTTGAAATGGTGGAAGATGTGTGCTCAGTTTATGGGAAAAAATGAAGGGGTTTAAATCTTATTTTGAAAAAACAACCCTTGGTTTCCAGCAAGTGGGGAAGGGAGGAAGTTTTTAGTGAAGATAAAGTAGTGAAGTGAAGAGAAAAATAAAAGTATAAGAATAATGTAAGAATGTTAAGATGTTCATGCTTTGGTAAAACTGCGGTGAATCCGTGCACCCATGGTGGATAATCAACATACATACAACATACAAAACGGAATAATTAGGCTCTAAACGTTTAATTACACTAAAGTATGATAGTTTAAGAATCAATCAAAACAAAAATCACTTCAATTTTTTTTATTTTTTCAATCATTTGTGCAGCAAAAAAAAGTTTACTAGGTAGACGTTGGAAATAAATTCAAATATATATAAAATTGAAAAGGGTTATAATTTCATTTTATACAACTTCATTTACATGCAACGAGATTAAAAACAAACACATTTTTTGCACTTCACTTCATCTTATCCAATTCCCGTCGCGGGGGGATTTTTCACTTTCACCCGGTAATGTTGTTTTCGAACAAATTAATGTTACAGCTTTGAAGTCCTGTACTGAACCATGTTTATCGACGTCGAGGTGTCGTATCCCATGTGTTGATCTGTATGCAAAGGACCAGTTTATTGGGGCAGCAGCCGTCGATTTCCGCTATTTTTTTGGATGTTTTTTCCAAGCCGCCCCAGGAACCAAACATATAAGACCAAATTCTGTCCGATTCGCTTTATTCGCAGCTCCAAAAGTTATTCCAGCTGCTCGCTTAAACCTTGCAATCCGTTAGTGACCGTTTGCGTATCGAAATTTGTACATTTTGATTTTAAATTTAATTTTAACATTTGGAATCGCGAACGAAATAAAAACAAACCGAGCAAATTTGACACATGAGTTCATTCGGTCGCTCACCTAGAATGAACCTCTGTCACTTTACCCGGATCGACTCCGGGAATAAGGTGACAAATCTCACGGTGACTTCGAGGTGAGGTGACAATCATCATGTCACGCGCGGCGCAGAATAAAGGCCAATATCTTATCTTCCTTTGGATGATCAAAATTTATTAAAACCATTCTGATCGAACAGTTACAGGTATTTACTAAACACAAATTATTCTACATACCTGATAAACCTTTTGGAAATGTTTAACAAACACCGCCTTTTTGTGAACTGTTTTTTTTTGGAGCAGCAGCCGTCGGCATCTGATTGTTTTTTCGGCAATATGACCCAGATCCGAACCCAGCTTTGATGAGCGAAATTTCCACTTACGTCGCACAAATCGTCCATTTACCATCCTCAAGCTGCTTGCTGTGACCGTACAATCCGATGATGGCCATTTTCGAACCGAAATTCTAACCCGTTACACACAAATTCAGTTCGGAAAATCCGAAGCGAGAGCAAAATCAAAACAGCACCAACTAAATTCTACCATTTTGACAGATGTGTTCATTCGGTCACTCACCTAGAATGAACCTCTGTCACTTTACCAAAATAGACTCCGGGAATAAGGTGACAAATCTCACGGTGACTCGAGGTGACGTGACAATTAAACAAAGCTGTGCCATAATACCCCGCTGACTGAGGAAAACAGTCAGCAAAAGAAAGAAGAAGAAGAAGAAGACGTGACAATCGTCACCTCATGCGCGGCGCAGAATAAGGGCCCTTGTTCGAAAGCGTCAATGGTGGTTAAGTATTTTGTAAATAAAGTTTGATTCAGAAAAACCGCACTGCGCGAATGAAACGAAGTGAGCTTTGCTGTTATGTTTACTTTACTGTCACGTCATCGACTGCAGCTCATTCAGTGTTTATAAGCAGTGTAACTCAAATCAAATAAATTTTTTGTGTACTTTTACTTACCTTTACTTACGAAAACACACCAATACTTACAGACACTTTGAATGAAAAGATAATCAAAATGGACTAATCAAATGGCTAGTGAAGTAGACAATGTGCAACTCGAGACCCCATACACCCAACCTTCGGGTAGTGGTCATATCACCTCTTGTCTGCAACTCCGATTCTCTACCTCCCCGTGGTACTAGCTGGGGTGCGAGCAACCTTAGCGGAGATCGGGTACCCAACCCCGGTGGATGCTTTGGTCGCATGCAGAATGAGTTAGGGGGCTTCGTACGCGTCTGTTCTCCATGTTAGGGGCGGCGTGCGGAGTGCAACAACGTCCTGGTGGTGTTCGGGACCCAAAACAGCAACATCACGACGGTCCTCCTGCGAGATAGTGGGGTTAGCTGCGGGCCTTGCGAGCCTGTGACTACTAAAAAACATAAGCAACGAATAACGAACAACAAATTTCGGATGGAAATCGGCAAAGACCCACGCGACGAAAAGGGACTAGCGATTGGAAACTTGGAACATGGAACTGCCGATCTCTAAATTTTGTGGGCAGTACCCACGTGCTCTCCAACGAATTGAAGAGCCGCAAATTCGACATCGTAGCGCTGCAGGAGGTATGCTGGAAGGGCTCCACGGTACGAACGTATCCAGATGGTCGTGCCATCTACCAGAGCTGCGGCAACACACACGAGCTTGGAACAGCTTTTATAGTGATGGGAAAGATGCAAAAGCGCGTGATCGGGTGGTGGCCGATCAACTCACGAATGTGCCGGTTGAGAATCAAGGGCCGGTTCTTCAACATCAGCATCATCAACGTGCACAGCCCTCACCTCGGAAGTACCGGTGACGACAAAGACGAATTCTACGCGCAGCTGGAGCGTGAATACGACCGTTGCCCAAAACATGATATCAAGATCGTCATCGGGGATTTCAATGCTCAGGTCGGCCAGGAGGAGGAATTTAAACCGACAATTGGAAGGTTCAGCGCGCACCAGCTGACCAACGAAAACGGCCTCAGACTCATTGATTTCGCCGCCTCCAAACGAATGGCCGTACGTAGTACCTTTTTTCAGCACCGCCTCCCACACAAGTACACCTGGAGATCACCGTACCAAACTCAATCACAGATCGACCACGTTTTGATCGACAGCCGGCACTTTTCGGACATCATCGACGTCAGATCCTGTCGGGGCGCCAACATCGAGTCGGACCATTATCTGGTGATGGTGAAGATGCGCCCAAAACTCTCCGTAGTGAACAACACGCGAAACCGGCGCCCGCCTCGGTTAAATATCGCGCGACTGAAGCAACCTGAGGTCGCGGCAGACTACGCGCAATCGGTCGAAGCAGCGCTGCCGGCAGAGGGCGAGCTTGACGAAGCCCCTCTCGAGGACTGTTGGGATACCATCAAAACAGCCATCAACAGTGCTGCGGAGAACGTCATCGGTTATGTGGAGCGATCTCGACGGAACGACTGGTTCGACGAGGAGTGTAGGAGGGTGATGGACGAAGAGAATGCCGCGCGGGCGGCAGTAGTGCAAAGAGGCACCCGTCGAAATGTGGAAAATCACCGACAGCGGAAGAGGCAGCGAGTCCGACTTTTCCAGGAGAAAAAGCGCCGCCTGGAGGAGGAGGAGCTCGAGGAGCTGGAGCAGCTGCATCGTTCCCAAGAAACACGAAAGTTCTATCAGAAACTCAACGCATCCCGCAAAGGCTTCGTGCCGCAAGCCGAAATGTGCCGGGATAAGGACGGGGGTATCCTGACGGACAATCGTGAGGTGATCAAAAGGTGGAAGCAGCACTTCGATGAACACCTGAACGGCGCACATGCAGGAGATCAAGACGGTGGGGGAAGGTACATCGCCGGCGTAGCCAACGACGAAGAGGAGCCACTCCCAACGATGAGTGAAGTTAAGGAAGCCATTCGCCAGCTGAATAGAAACAAGTCGGCTGGGAAGGATGGCATCGCAGCTGAACTCATCAAAATGGGCCCGGACAGGTTGGCCGATTGCCTACACCGGTTGATAGTCCGGATCTGGGACATAGAACAGCTACCGGAGGAGTGGAAGGAGGGGGTAATATGCCCCATCTACAAGAAGGGCGACAAATTGGACTGTGAGAACTACCGAGCAATCACTGTCCTCAATGCCGCCTACAAAGTGTTGTCCCGAATCCTACTCCGCCGCCTCACGCCACAAGCAAACAGATTCGTGGGAAGTCATCAGGCCGGCTTCATGGAGGGACGGTCTACAACGGACCAGATATTCACATTACGGCAAATCCTCCAAAAATGCCGTGAACACCAAGTCCCTACGCATCATCTATTCATCGACTTCAAAGCCGCATACGACACGATCGACCGTAACGAGCTATGGAAAATCATGGACGAGAACGGCTTTTCCGGGAAGCTAATCAGACTGATCAAGGCGACGATGGATGGAACGCAGTGCTGTGTGCGGACTTCGGGTGAATTGTCGAGTTCATTCGAATCGCGCAGGGGGCTTCGACAAGGTGATGGTCTATCCTGCATGATGTTCAACGTGGCGCTAGAAGGTGTTATTCGACGAGCGGTGGGCGAAATGCGGGGCACGATTTTCAACAGATCCAGTCAACTTATTTGCTTTGCCGATGACATTGATATAGTCGGCAGATCATCTGCGGCGGTGGAGGAGATCTACCGCAAACTGAAACGCGAAGCAGGAAGGATTGGGTTGATGATTAATACGTCCAAGACGAAGTACATGCTGGCCTGCGGATCCGAGACCGACCGAACCCGCTTGTCCAGTAATAACAAGGTCATGATCGACGGCGACGAGCTGGAGATAGTCGAAGACTTTGTCTATCTCGGCTCACTGGTGACCGCAGACAATGACACCAGCCGTGAGATCCGGAGGCGAATTATCAGCGGAAGTCGTGCCTACTATGGACTCCACAAGCAACTGCGGTCGAGAAGACTTTGCCCTCGTACGAAGTGTAACCTGTATATGACGCTTATTAGACCGGTTGTTCTCTACGGGCACGAGACATGGATATTGCTCGAGGAGGACCTGCGTACACTCGGAGTATTCGAGCGACGAGTGTTAAGAACCATCTTTGGCGGCGTACAGGAGAACGGAGTGTGGAGGCGAAGGATGAACCACGAGCTCGCGCGACTCTACGGCGAACCCAGTATCCAGAAGGTGGTGAAAGCTGGCCGGATACGCTGGGCTGGACATGTTGCGAGAATGCCGGACGACTGTCCTGCAAAACAGGTGTTCGCTACGAATCCGGTAGGAACAAGACGAGCGGGGGCGCAACGAGCGAGGTGGTTAGACCAAGTGGAGCGTGATCTGGCGAACGTGGGGTGCCCGAGAAATTGGAGAACGGTTGCTATGAACCGAGTGAATTTTAGGAATTATGTTCGTCAAGTTATGTCGTGAGACGGAATACTATGTAAATAAATAAATAATCAAAATTTAAAAAAAAATTAAAAGAAGATTTTTTGGGCTGAATTCACGCTCAAAATATGGTTTAGGTTTTTTGTTCATTTTTAATGAAAATTGGCCTTTTTGAAAAATTAATGCTATTTTCAGCCTACTACGATTGGCGCGTTATAACGAGCGCATGGGCCGTGATAGAACATACCCATAAAAAGCATGCCTTAGCGAGTTCAATATGATTTTTAGCATAAAATCATAGTTTAGATTCTCCTATATCGATGTGTCAGAAAATATTGTCTTATTCATTTTTCTCTGCTTGGTGACACCTTTTTGAAAGTGTTTTAAAATTTAGATCGAAATGAAGAAAAACCTAAATTGTGAAATTATCACGACACAGGGGCATTTTAAGGAAAAATTCATACTTGCCATGACCAATCACAGCATTTAAAACAAATTGGTAATATTTTGCAAGCTTAAAATGTTACAGATTCTTCAAAACAAGGGTGGCGCGTATTAGCCACATGGGGCGTTATATGAACTTTTCCCCTATAACGGTGATAAAAATCTGAAACAATAGTTCACAATGTTTTACTTACAATTTGCCCACCACTGATGACGGGCTTAGCCTTGATGAAACAAAAACAATCGTACATAAGTTCAACACATTCAAATGTCCGTCCAAAATCGATAGTGAGTATTGCCATCATGATTGACCCTTCCAATCCACTAGTCGTCGCTCCGGTCATAAAACCGGCATCATGTGTACACACATTAAGGACTGGCGGGCCCCGACCATAAACGATTTCACCCTCCCACATCGAACCCACAGGAACATCGAACTTCGCAGGATATGAAGGGGAGAACTGTACAAGACGCACCAGTTAAGCATAATCGCAATTTACAGCGATACCCATCATCTATGAACCAAATTGAAAGTTCACGACGATTTAGTGATCACATTTACATTTTATCAAAAAGAAATAATATGTTAAAAACACGATTTTGGTAACATTTTTGTGAAAATCTTAAACAGCCAGAAAACAAGCCGCGGGGTAGAACGCCAAAACTAGTGGACAGAACGCACCATACCGAATGGGTGGTGAGAAATGGAACAATGGTTATACGGAATATAGTAATTCAAACATCAAATTTTTTATTACATGTTCATCTTATTTTTGCAAACTAACCATACTTTGGCAAAAAATCACATATTATTGCTTAATTTAACGAAAATTTTGCTGTTCAAAATTCACTTTTTTATATCCTTATAGGTAAAACGCCTTCAGGTAGGCAACGAAATTCAATTTCTTGACTGATATCGCGGCAAACATGGCGGCAGATAATTTTTTCGAGTCAAATATTGGTGCACCCTTTTAACTCCAACAAGGACGAAATTTGTTATAACGATGCATTCTTACCGTAATTTGGGAGTCAGCAAATAAAAAGAAAGACATTTTGTTTCGACATTTGGTTTTTCTCAAAAGTTAACAGCATTCAAAATTTGAGCCTTAAACAAGTGGTTTTGCAGGCATTCTGCCCCAATTTTGATAAAATTAATTTTAGTAAAAATTTGTGGGAAGTAAGTGAAATACGATAAAATACTAATAGTCATTTGAAAGTGAATACGAGTGTTATAACGAAAAGCTGCAGTTGGATCAGATAGCGTAGACTGGTTTACCATAAAACCTTATTGTCAACCATAAAAATTAACAAGTTTTAGGCAGAGTCTATTAATCCTTCTGTTTCTAAGAATTAAAGTCGTTTTTGTGAACTTTTCATCTAAAAAATGATGAAAAAGCTCATTTGCTACAATAAAAATGAAGAAAAACACAATTCGGAGCCAAAGGTTATTGTATTTTTGAGAAAAAATGGCATGGGCCATTTTACCTCGCTGGTGCGTCTTGTACAGTTCTCCCCAACCCTAAAAACATAATTCCTGCCGAGCTGAGCTGAGCCAAGCCGAGTCGAGTCAACCCTGCCCTGCCCTGGCCACAAAATGGGATCATAATGTCCGCGCGTAAAAGTAAAAGCTTTTATCGTAATTATCAGTTTTATGGGCGATTTTTGTCACGGGAAATTTTAATTTCGATTTCATAACGCGTTCGACTTACTTACACATGTGTGTTGTGATGTTTTTTTTTGTCACCCCACTTAAAGACACTTGTGGTTAGTGGAAAATGCTTTTGAGGGCGATTCTCTGCAATTAAGGCAATGAAAGATGTTTATTTTAAGAATTGTTTCTATTTTTTCTTGATATTAACCGTTTCTAGAGAAATAACTCAAAAGGACAAATCGAGCGAAAATATTATTTAATTTATTTGCGTATATCCTAGCAACACGCAATTCATTTCGTTTTTCTACTAAAATTGCATATGCATGCATCTGCTCACTTCTGTTATACCTAGTGTGTAACTAAAATGTGATAATGCCATGAGCTCGCTTTGCGATTTCATTTGCTGCTTACTTGTTGTGCGATATAAGCAAAAAAAATCAAATCGTGTTACGAATTTTGAGTGGTTTACAAGCTGGTTTGATCGTGGGTGGTTCTGCTTTTTTTTAAAACTGGGATTTGACGGCTATTCAGTGGTTCTAAGCTGTGGAATGCATGTAAAAAAAACTTTCTGAATCAATTCAAAGTTATCATATCGTAAATTTGTGTGTATCTGAAAAAAAAGGAAAACAAATTGTGTCTCGAATTTCAAACAGTAAACTTACATACATCAATCTGGAAAACATATTAAATGGCCCGTTTTAACAAACGTTCCTTGACACATTTATAACACTTGTTAATACAATATTTTCAGCATAGCTGACCGATAATAATATTTATAGACTTTGACCACACACATTCGAAGTGCAAGATTCGATCTCACGAACAGTAAATTAGTAACATTGCACGCTACCCTATAACGCCTTGTCCGTTACATATGGAACTAAACTTTGTACCAAGTTCACCAAGTTTTATTTAAAAATAGAATATATTTAGATATTATTATAAACATGTCAGGTATCAAATTGGATAGAATTCGTTGCTATTGAAGATTATTTTTACTCCTGAATTTATGCATCACATTTAGGAATCGAGACCATCAGCCTCTAAACCGGAAACCCCTACAGAGGTTAACTCTTCTAGAAAAACGCTAAGTGTTAAAAAAATAACCATGCTGAAAGTTTGAAAAATAAATAATATACAATTTAACAAGTTATTTGACCTTCATTAACAAATGCCACAAAGTGGGGTTTAATGATTTTCTTTCGTTGTTTTCACATGTTTTCAGTTCAAAAACGTTATGCAAAACTATTATTGCAATTTTTTTTTTTCGTTACAAAATTATATAAACTTCAAAACACCATATTTCGGTATTTAATTTCTCAATTTATTTGGGACAAAGTTATCTTAGTGTTCAATTCAATCCATAAAGTTCAGAAAGACATATTTAACGCTCTCGAAAAATAATCCTGAGCTATTTAAACGTCGAATTTGATCGATAACAGGCCCGTCCATGAGGGGGGGTTGAAATTCAAATCTCACTAGGAATTGTTATTCAATATTTTCGAAAAACCAAAAAACGAATGTGAGTGAAAATTTTGAATATAACCAGAATTTTATGCTCCGGACATAAGAATAAGTATTCAGAAATAGAACACATAAAAAAGAAGAAAAAAAAGAAATTGAATCAGAATTTTCAAATAAATTGTCAGATCAGGTCAGGAATTAACCATGCTTAAATTATTTCAGTAAGATGATAATAATTATTATTTATTAGTCATATTGGATTACATTTCTTTTCTTTATTTTCTATTGCAGTAATTATTAAAAATTCCTCTGTAATAACTTAAATTTGAAAAAGTATCTAATCAAGTTAAAAAATGTGAACTTTCAATAAGGAAAACTAAATCCATTTGGAACTTTAGAGAATTTATTCAAAACATTATGACGATTGAATTTCATTTGATATAAGACTTCCAGTGAAGAAAGCCAGAAATAATAATCTTTTTTAAAATCAAATTCTTTCAGTTAACAAAATAAAAGGCTAAAAAGTTCGTTTTTGATTAAAGTCAACAATAGACTCTTTATATATTTAATTTACAAGTAAATTACAACATGTTCAATTAATAATCATTTAAAAGTGCAGGTTGGGAAATAGGTGATTCCTTGAATGATCAAATTCGGAGCTAATATAAAAATAAAGAATAAATTCCTGATAATATAAAAATAAAGAATAAATTCCAAGTTTTGATGTCAATATTGACAGAACAAATCAAATATTATTTAAGTTAACATTGCGCATTAAAATGAAGCTTTAAAGTTGCTTCTTTGATTCTTTTTTCGAAATTTTCAAAGTTTAATTAAAAAATCATAATCGATTTAAAAAAAATTATTTAAAAAACAAAATAAGTGAAACGTTTATAAAAGCTTTGTATATTTTGCCTATAAACTTAGTTTTTCTCGTAAAAATTTATATTTTTAGGCCTCTAAGAAGATTATGAATTCAAAACACAAAAACTCTGAGTTGAAAGAGATTATTCTTAACAATATTTACAATAAAATCATTAGATCGACTGCAAAATTCGGTAAATTTATTAGATAATAGTAATTGATAAATTTATTTGAAAATTAAAAAAAAAGTTGATTAATTTTATTATTTATATATTAAGTTATGCTCTATAGTACGAACATTTCAAAATAATGAAAATAAAAATTTGTTCCATGAGGGACAAATTAATGATAAGTACTGAAAATGCTTCTAATCAAATTCTACTTACTCATTTTTCTTATCTATTCATTTCTTCTAGTTTTCTATCTGCCTATAATTTTGTTCTTTTTAAAGAACATAACTTAAATACAATATGCAGATAAAAAGAAAAGTTTTTAACATTCTAGAAAGACATTTTTTTTTTCAATAAAAACGTTATACAATGGAGAGAAATATTTAAAGAAGATGAAATGATAATTCAAGATTCAGCATTTTTGGTGCATATGTTTCAATGATTTACTTAGAAGATTTTGGCGTTTTTAACTCGATTTTTTGTTAGATTTAGTCTATTACTTCTTGTTTTGCTGATATGGAGTTTGAAAGTCTGAAAATAAGTAAGTTTTGAGTGTAGTTAATCATTGGCACCAATTGACTACCGATCTACAAATCTACAAAAAGGAAAAAAAACTGATTTTGAATTTTATAATTATATTTCATCTTACTCAGGAATAATATTTTGAGGCTGATAATGATGGTGAATTATCTAAAAAATTTAAATTCTAAAATTTTTAAAAAGTGGAAAAAACATCACAGAGGAATTTTAAAAATGTTTTTATTTCACTAAATAAGTTTGTTGAAATCTGCCAAAATATTTGAGACCGCAAAGCCAAGGAGTGTAATTGAAAAACTAGTCGATTTTAAGGTAATGATGCCAAGCAATTTTACATATTTAAAACTATATTTGATAACATTTTCAGATTTACAGAACTATATTAACATACTTTTACATTCGAAACACTAATAAAAATTCTTGAAAAAATATGGAAAAAGGCCAAACAAAATACATATTTTAAAAGCGTGTTTTCTCGAAATACGCTGTTATGCACTGATATCCCTTTGGCTTCCATGGTTTCATTTGATTTTTGCTTAAAACAATATTTAAAATTCATTTTAAAAACGTATTATTTTATAGAATTGTGAAGGGTAAACAAATACAAAATTTCTATAACTTATCTCGTATAAGTGAGTATCACCTGCGGTCATGGGGATAATTGATGAAACCCATTGTTTTAAAATGTTTTGAAGTACCGTAAACTGGGGGAACTTTGATCACTTTTTTCATTCATATTTGAATATTTTGGAAAGGGTTGCATTTTCTTAATACCTAAAAACTTTAAAACATATACTGAGGTGAGGAGTATTAAACATGATCACTGATTGCAGTAAATTCAAACGACATTGGTGGTTATAATTAAATGTTTGTTTCAAAACTAGATTTCGAGTTTCGGGATAACTTTGATCACTATGGTTTTCCGTATCTCAACATCTTCAAAATTATTGTTTTGATGCCATTTAGCACAAAAGGCTCAAAACAACGATAACAGTAAATTTTTGTTTGGACTCAATTGAATGTTTTAATGTTTTCTTTTTAAAAAACAAATATAATCAAAAGATGGGCAATGTTTCTGCATACATTTAGGGGCAAAAATTATAAAAAAAATCAATATTTTTTAAGCTCAAAAACAAATGAAACTTTACCTTCATGCAATTCCATAAGTTCTCGCACTGTTCCCATGTTCTTTTTTTCTTCAAACTTAACCATTTGAAATGGTTTTTAGCCATTTTTTCTATAGGGCTTTTTCGTGGAAAATAACTGTTTTTTTTTAATATCCAAAAATTATCAACAAATGACCATAAAAATAACACTTGAACTAAACTTAATCCAAGAAAAAAAATCGAACGTTCACATTAAATAACCCATTTGCTCCTAAATGCTTGAATTTGACCAAGAGAGATGTTTGTTTGTGAGTCTTAAAAAAAACCAGATATTTTAGGATTTTAAAATTACATTTTAAGTTATATAAAAAATCTCATAATAAAAACCAAATTTCGCTAATTTGTAACTCAATTTAAACGGTTTTCAGATATGTTAACTTTATGCTTAGTCAATGATGATTATCTGCAAAAAAATCATGTTGATCAAAGTTACCTCGCTGATCAAAGTTCCCCCAGTTTACGGTATTTTAAAATTATGTCAGAAAAGTGTTGAATTTTCTTAAATAATTTGCATTTTTTCAAAATTTTCAGGTGGTGAGCCAATTCTTAGCACTTCAGAAAAATGTGAATTTCGTGGCCTTGTGTAATTTATCAAACCCTTTCGAATGAGGAGTTGAGAATTCCGAAGAACAAGAGACACAGATTAAAATTGATGCTAAAATTTCTTCTTGTAGAATATTTCATATCAGCATAAAATTTGTATTGATTTATCCGATTTTTTTTAATATTATTAAAGTGATTAGTAATAAAGTAAAGGATGAACTTGTTTAGATCCACTTCTTCATAAAACCCAATTTCAAAGACAAGGTAGGGTTTTTGTGTGTCAAGATTTGGGTTTCAATATAAAAGGTAATTGTTAATCGAAATTGCCAATCAAAAATTAATTTCAATTCGTGAACGCCATGTAGCGTTGTAGAATAAAATGTCTTTGGCCTAGAATGATAATAGGATTAAATATCACCAGAGCTGAGCCAACTTTCTGACATGTTGGACCTCTTGTCTAACAACTCCGATTCTCAACCTCCCCGTGGTACTGGCTGGAGTACGAGCAACCTTAGCGAAAATCAGGTACCCAACTCCGGTTGATGCTTTGGTCGCATGCTAACTAATATAGGGAGCTCCGTACCGAAAGATTCAAAAGTACATGATCGGGTGGTGGCCGATCGACCCACGAATGTGAAGTTTGAGAATCAAGGGCCGCATCAATGTGCACAGCACTCACCTCATAAGTACCGGTGACTACAAAGACTAATTCTACGCGCAGCTGAAACGTGAATACGACCGCTGCCAAATCATGATATTAAGATCGTCATCGGGGATTTAAACACTCAGATCGGCCAGGAGGAGGAATTCAAACCGGCAATTGGAAGGTTAAACGCCCACCAGCTGACAAACGGAAACGGCATCACACTAATAGGTTTCACCGCCTCCGTACGTAGTACCTTTATCCAGCACCGCTCCCCACACAAGTACTCCTGGAGATCACCGTACCAAACTCAATCATAGATCGACCACGTTTTTATAGACAGTCGACACTTCTCGAACATCATGGACGTCAGATCCTGTCGAGGCGCCAACATAGAGTCAGATCACTATCTGGTGATGGTGAAGAACTCTCCTTAGTGAATGACATACGAAACCAACGCACGCCTCGTTTAAATATCGCACGACTGAAGCAACCTGAGGTCGCGGTAGACTACGCGCAATCGGTCGAAGCAGCGCTGCTGGCAGAGGGCGAGCTTTTTGTGATGGCCCCACAGGCCCATTTGGGACTTTCCTCTACCCCATACGAGGGGTACGAAGCTTCTCTCGCGGACTTTTGGGATACCGTCAAGACAGCCATCAACAGCAGTGCGGAGAACGCCATCGGGAATGTGGAATGAACACGACGGAACGACTGGTACGACGAGGAGTGTAGCAGGGTGATGGACGAAGATAACGCCACGCGGACGGCAGTAGTGCAAAGAAGTTCTATTCGAAACGTGGTGAATCACCGACAGCGGAAGAGGCAACGAGTCCAAAATGTCGAGGAGAAAAGCGCGCGCCGCCTGAAGGAGGAGGAGGAGCTCGAGGAACTGGAGCAGCTGCATCGTTCCCAGGAAAAACAAAAGTTCTATCGGAAGCTCAACGCATCCCGCAGGCCGAAATGTGCCGGGATAACGATGAGTGAAGTTGAGGTAGCCATTCGCCAGCTGAATAGCAACAAGTCGGCTGGGAAGGTTAGCATCGCAGCTGAACTTATCAAAATGAGCCCGGACAAATTGGCCAATTGCCTACACCGGTTGATGGTCCGGATCTGTGACACAGAACAGCTATCGAAGCAGTGGAAGGAGAGGATAATATGTTTCATCTTCAAGAAGGGCAAAAAATTGGTGTAAGACTGACTTTTAGCCAATCGGAAGATTTGCGGTGAACCCCTAATAATCCCTAGGGTGCGCTTTGGTGTCGAGTTGTTGAACGACCATCTAGAGCCCGGTCGTTCGCCTGGTTAGCGTGGCTTGATGAATACCAAAGGGAACCCCTTAACCCTCACAAACAACACTGTAACATTTAATTACAACTACAACAAGATCACCACGGCCTCTTTCGACTGAATAGCAACGCTTACATTGCACAGTGGTACAGAACATCAATCTATCTGTACGAAATTAATAGCGCCCAGGGATGAAGAGATAGACACGATAGATGTTTGGTGTTCAATTGTACTGTAAGAACTACCGAGCAATCACTGTCCTAAATGCCGCCTACAAAAGGCTGTCCCGAATCCTACTACGCCGCCTAACGCCACAAGCAAACAGATTCGTGGGAAGCCATCAGGGACGGTCTACGACGGACCAGATCTTCACACTACGGCAAATGCTCCAGAAATGCCGTGAATACCAAGTCCCTACGCACGATGGCCGTGAAAATCATGGACGAGAACGGCTTTTCTGGGAAGCTGACCAGACTGATCAAGGCGTCGATGGATGAAACGCAGTGCTGTGTGCGGATTTCGGGTGAATTGTCTAGTTCATCCGAATCAGCCAGGGCCTCGAGAAGGCGATGGTCTATCCTGCATGATGTTCAACGTGACAGTAGAATGTGTTTTCGACGAGTGGTGGGCGAAATGCCGGGCCCGATTTTCAATAGATCTTATCAACTTATCTGCTTTGCCGACAACAATGTTCTGGAACGAACCACCCTTACATGAGACGAAATGACCCAGTAGCAACATGGCGATGCTGCGCGCATTAACGGCTGTATTGCGCGCCAAAATCATCGGCTTTTCCTCGGCAACGAAGAGGGTTTTCTGAAGTGTCCAGCCAAAGTTAGCCAAAGGTTCGCTCTCTTTTCCCAGCCAGCCATCATCGAAGACGGAAACAAATTAGAGGACCTTGGGGCCAGTGTCAGAGGCCTCAGTAGTCAAAGTCGGTAGTCTAGAGAGACCAGTGTTTGAGTCAGAATAATTGTGTTAGATGTCCACCTAAATTGTAATTAGTTCTAAGTTGTAAAAATACAGTCCACTAAATCGTTTGTAATGTTGTTTTGAAAATGTGTGTATTTATTCTCGGAATTTCTGATGCTATCGATCCATGCCATCAGGGGCGATTCTGAACAGACATTGATCTAGTCGGCAGATCAACTGCGGCTTTGTAGGAGATCAACCGCAAACTGAAACGCAAAGCAGGAAGGATTGGGGTAATGGTTAATACTTCAAAGACGAAGTAAATATATGCTGGCCTGCGGATCCGAGATCGGCCGAGCCCGCTTTTCCAGTAATATCAAGGTCACGGTCGACGGCGACGGGTTGCATATAGTCGAAGACTTTGTCCATCTTGGCTTACTGGTGACCGCAGACAATGATCAGCGGAAATCGTGCCTACTATGGGCTCCACAAGCAACAGCGGTGGAGAAGACTTAGCCCTTGCACGAAGTGTAACCTGTACATTGCTCGAGAAGCACCAGGCCAGATGGATACGCTGGGCAGGACATGTTGCGAGAATGCCGGATAAGTGTCTTGCGAAACAAGGCATATAGTCATTGCCACTGGCCCTACCCCCTTGGACTGCGGTCCAAACAGCAGGCAGTCCAGAAGTAGAAAGAAGAAGAAGAATTTGGATTTTTTTATAATAAAACCCCCACTCCTCATAGTGAAATCAAAAAATTTCCCTACACAAGTTGAGCAACGCCTATTCGCGAAATGATCTACCGCCCTTCGTTCTAGAAGGCTACATACAACAAGCAGCGAAACGTAATGTTGTTACTATGACACCATTAACACGACGCTTGTGCGGCTGCTGCTTGTTGCTGGCTAGATAGATAGTGGGAAAGTGTGTGCTTTTCAGCAGTACATACATATAATATAGGTATTGCTAACTTGACGCCCGCCCGTGAATGAATCGTCAAGCGACAGTTGGATGCTGCAAGGAATGGATTCTGAATTCTTCAACTTATCTCCCCAGGAATTCTCCAGCTCGATGGTTGGCTGGATCGTTGAAATGTGTCTATCGAGGGGATTCTCCTCCTTTCGAATATGAGAGGAGACGTCATCAGAAGCATCAGCAGCGACAGCATGTTGCACACGAGATTTACCTCTTCAGGTTTATCCGGCATATAAACTTCAGCTGAGAGAGGCAAGTGTGAGCTGGCTGAAGGTGGCAATTGAGGAAAAATCTCCACTCGGGCTAAGCCAGCAAGCGGTTGATGGTTGGAAAATAGGAAATTGGAATGTTTGCTAGAGGAAATTTTTAATAAAAGTATTTTATAACTTTATAAACTGCAAAGCCCTCGGCCGGTCGTTCGGTTGGTCGGCTTAGAGCTTGTCGATTCTCCCCTTGTTCAGGGATGAGGGTGATACGTGGAGGGAGGAGATCCCAGAGTGCTGTAGCTAGCAGACCCGTGTTCGTTGATTAAAAGTTGAGGAGATGCAACATGAAATTGGATTTTGAATAACACTCATGTAGGTACCTATAGTATAGAGAGAGAGTATTACACCCTAGGATATTGGCAAATGAGATCACAAAGCTGTTTGTATCGAAAGTTTGTACCTAATTGTTCAAATTTTGAGGAGAGGTTTCGCATGTACCTTTGTGGGAGAAAAGAATTTTGGAAAGAAAAGTATTTAAGGGGGGCTCAATCATTTCACCTGCACGTGTTGTAATTCATTATCTGAAAAAAAAACACGATGTAAAAGGAAAAAAAAACACGTTAGAATCCAAAAATTGGAAAGGTTGTCTTCCTAAAACTGCGGAATGGATCTTTTGTTCCCCGAGTTTATTCACTGACAGTGAGGTTTTCTAAAATTTGTGTGGAAAAATCTAGATTGGACAAAATAGGAAATTATTTGCTTAATCATTTTATTTGAATTTTTTCCTGAGACCGATGCAATCTTTGCATGGAAATTACAAACTTTCAAATTTTTACACCTCCCATATCCTTCTATGTTATTTTTAACTGCTGAAAAAAGCAATAAATTTTTCAAACGATTCATTCAGTTCTGAACTAGCACAACGTTTTTTAATTTTGTATATAAATTTGTTGAAAACGCAGGTTTCAGTTGCAGTGGTGGAATAGAGTTATCTTTATTCATGTTTCGTGTGTGATGTCAATAGACAATAGAGTGCCCCAAATGACCCGACTTTTGAAAAAGTTATGCGCTGCAGGCTAAAATTGATCCTTGGCCTAGTACAAGATCTCATGCCAAATTTGGACCAAATCGGATCACGGGAAGGGGTCGCTCAACGAGCCTTAAGTTTGTATGGGATTTCGAGACATTTTGTTCGAGAGAAACATGAAAAACCAGTTTTTCATCAATAACTTTGGTTCCCGTCTGCCGATTTCTTTCCAAAACGGGTTTAAATTGAGAATGCTGAACTGCTTCGCGTGCCTCGCCCTTGGTAACGCCTTCGTGAACGCATCAGCTGGCTGATCCTCAGTAGAGATAAGTCGCAAAGATAGCTGGCCGCTTCTTATGATGTCTCTGATGAAAGCATACTTAACGTCCAGATGCTTCATCCGCTGATGAGTCCGCGCCTCTTCCAGATACTGGATGCAAGGGATGTTGTCCTCCATTAATGTGAAAGGAGTGCTAACCACACTCAATTCACCTAGGAAGTTTGTTAACCACAAACCTTCCTTGACTGCATGGCAAAGGGCTCCTATCTCAGCTTCGGTCGACGACAGACTGACCGTCTGCTGACGTTTCATTGACCACGAAACTAGATTCCCGAAGATCATGTAAGCGTGACTCGATACAGATCTTCGGTCATCGGAATCTTTGGCATAATCTGCATCTGCACATTCGATGGTTCCGTTGTCACGTTTCTGTGGTATACCAACGCCATAACGGTCATACGCCGAAAGTATCGAAGAATACGCTTCAGGCCTTGCCAATGCCTATCAGCTGGCTGGCGTGGTATTTACTCAGTGCGCTAACCGCTGCACAAATATCTGGTCTCGATGAAATCGCCTGATATTGCAAACTACCGATCAACTCCTTGAACGGCTGCCTAGTGAAAACCTCACTTCGTTCAGTCCGAATTACGTTTTTTCATGGCTGCCATTCCCTTGTCGATGGTGGTCTTCCGAAAAAAGCAGTCCCTTTGGCCCTTGAGCTTGCTGACGATTCGAAGTTGCTCTTCCTCATCATCACCGGCTACGTTAGCCACGTAGCGTAGCCTGTTCGCTGACTGCGTCTCTTGGCCGATTCGGGATTGCCGGAATCTTGATCATCATCGTCATCTTCGCCATCGCTACTCTCGTAGTCGCTCTCGTCTCGCGCCATATGCTGACTGGCACCGGAACCGATGCTTCGTCGATTCCAATGGCTGATAACCCCAGCACGCGAACGAAAAGTATATTGCTTTCTCAGACGTTGTTTTCTAGTAACCCCAGATAAACAACCTCTTTCCGCTTTCTTCGCGTTCCCTCTCAAAGCCTTTATCTCGCGATGACTTCGAGAATCTGCACTCTCGGCAGGAATCCCCAGAAAGAACTGGTTGACTACGCTAGCGACTAACCGTCGCTGAAACCACCTCCTCCGAAGCACCCCAAAACATCAACCATCCACCGAAAACAAGCTCGCGCATGCTAATCGCAGCGCAGCTACTAAGCACGAGAATAATCCTCTCGACTTGCAGCTTCATGGCTTTTCGCTTCGTAGCTTCAACGCTTCGAGCGCTCCATAAAACCGAAGGACAACGTACTGCTGCATGCGACCCATCTGGATCCAATGCAGTGCTGAAGTATCTGGCAACTAACCATCGCCCAAAACCTCTCCTCCAAAGCCATAGAAAAATTGTACTGTGGGCTTGGATGAGCTCACGCGTACTGATCGCAGCGTAGCTCCACATCACGAGAGTAATCCTCTCGAACAGTTTCTTCCAATCTTCGATCCTGGCTAATCCTCCATCTGGAGCATTCGGACCTGACCAATCCTGGTTACAGATCCCGAGAGTTCTCCCGGCCGTCGGAAATGAAACCAAGCTGCTAACTGCAGCACGGTTCGTGTCGGCATCGAGAGTAACCCTATCGGAACCCGACTTCCCAGCCTTGAACTCCAGTGACACCTTCTGGCTGACCTGGAGCATCTCGTGACCTCTGTGCTGACGGTTCTCTGCGCTGATGGACCTCTGCGCATGGATCAGCTCATAACAGCTATCCATAGCGCACAACCAAAGCACGAGAGTAACCCTCTCGGCTATCAGCATCACCCAATATATCCGGGGTGGACCTCCTGACCATTGTGCTGCCCGGTTACGGATCCAGGGACTGCTCCTGGCCGCCGGACGTGAGCTCAAGCATGCTAACCGCAGCGTGGCTCGTGACGGCATCGAGAGTAACCCTCTCAGTCCACGAACCTCCCCGGACTCGACCTCTGGTGGAACCTCCGTGCTGGCCTGGGACATCTCGCTGACTCGTGTCTGCGCTGGCGGACTTCCGACAGCTTGCTGGCCCTCTGCGATGGTCCTCTGGCTCCTGGCTGGCTCCTCGACCCCGGCTGGTCCTTCTGCGCTGGCTGCTGAAGCACTTGCTAACCGCAAGGCTAATTTACTTGAGAGTACCCCTCTCACTAACTCTGTATTCCCGTATCCAGATTTATCTGGGCCCATAACCTGTTGAAAACGTAGGTTTCAGTGGTGGAATAGAGTTATCTTTATTCATGTTTCGTGTGTGAGGTCAGTAGAATACATCTATATTAATTAGCGATAGCTAATTGTCACTTTCCACTTCTTATATTGCCTAACCGGGAAAGTACTCATTTCTCAATGAGTACTTTGATATTCTTACCCAGAATATCTGGCAACACTGTTGTGTCACCACAACCCCAATTCGAGTTTTCCCGTGTGATGATGTAAACATTTGTACCGCGTTTATCATCATCACCTGTCATCAGCAATCATTGATCTATAAAGTTGTTTTTGACATTTCTTACGCACACTTGCTGAGCGTGTACAGATGAGACGGGACAATTAACCTCAAAAACTCTCGGTACAAAAAACGGGCACACATGGTTGTTTTTGAGGTTGATTTTTTTTTTTTTTTTTTTTTTGTTGAGGTTGTTTTTGAGGTTGATTGTCCCAAAACTGATAAGTGTTTGTGGAACAACCAACATAATATCACGAACACTACCAGCGGCAAATAGGACTATTGTTCTCGATTGCGAATTGAACAACAAGCAGGAGGAACCAAAACAAACAAAGTTTTGGTTCTGCTCGCAGCAGAAATCGGTTGCTGCTGTATACGTCGCCGGAAGGAAACCGTAAGTTTCAACAAAATGTTTATGCGAAATAAAAAAAAATTATTCAAAATCATCAGAGATGTATTGAAAGTTAAGAAAAGAAAATCTTTGGATTTTAAATATTCCTTTGTTCTTGCAGAACAGTTCATGTGATAAAATACGAACCTAACAAAAAAAAATGTTCCGCTTTTTTGAGATATTTACGATGCTAGAGGGAAAAAAATTTGCACAGTTGCCTTCAAAATTCATATTTTTCAAATCGATAGCTGACAAAACTGTTGATTATTCAAAAAATTACTGTGTGTAGTGGAAAAGTATGTAAACACTGTCAAAAATGTTCACAAAGTTCAAATCAAGCATTGGAGTGAAGCACATGATCGGTAACTACGGTTAAAGGTCATCAAGGAAGTCAAGTCTGATACTAGAAATTTTAATTTCGAATAAACGAAAAACTAAGTATAGATCGTTGAAATATCCAACTTTTTTTCTCTGATAAACTGAAAGTGTTGCCTAGTTATGAGTCATTCAATCAAACCAAACCTCGAAAAAAATGTTCTAGTTCCATAGCTCGTAAGCTGCACAGTAAAAAATTATTTCCTGTAAAATTACGCAAATGTCCTGTAACAAAAAGTAGCAGGACATTTACCGTACACAGAAAAAAAATCTGAATCCTTAACGACACTGAAATTGAAAACCTTTATTATTACATGACATGGAACGCGATTTATTGATGTAAATTTACTAAATAAAAACTGTTGAATCCTTAACAGCACTGAATTCTAATGACACAAATATTACTTGACACGGAACGCGATTATTTGATGTAAATTTTCATCACATATGATGTAAATAAAAAGAAGCATCACATACGACGGAATTTTCAGTGCGAATTAAATATTACACGTCCTAATATTTTACATGTCTTTCAAATTTTACACGGCTGTTGAAGATTGCCGACGTGTAATATTCAACTCGCACTGAAAATTCCATCATATGTGATGCTTCTTTTTCGTTACATCATATGTGATGTAATTTTACAATTTTTTTTGGTCACACGAAATTCTCAACAACACTGAATTGGAAATTTCTCAAAATTACACGACATGAAATTTTACAATACACTGAACGTGATAATGTCATGTAAAATTATAAACTGTGAAGAACAAGACCAGACAAATGTGACAAAAACTGTTAAGTCAAGTCGTGCGCCAAAGTATTTTCCCCGCGCGCGAGTAAGTTAATCGGTGTTGATGGTTCCCGGAGATATCCGAAAAGCAGGGGTGCGATCCTGGAAGCGGATCCACGGTGTTCAACATTGGATCCGGTACTTCGCGGAAAAAATAAAAGAAATTAAATATAATGTGTGTTAAAAAAAATTTTGCCGCTTGATAAAATGAATCATATTAATTATAGATGAGTTTTATTTTTATTAAGAGACGTGAAAATTCCAGTATTGAATCATATTAACAATAAATAAAACAAAACAAATTCCAATTGGAAAGTTTTTCTTTCAACATTCAGTGATTTTATAATTTACATCATTTTTATTTTACACGTTGCTAAATTTTACATCATTTTTTATTTTACACGTTGCAAAATTTTACTGGCGTGTAATTTCCAACTAGCACTGAATATTCCGTCATATATGATGCTTCTTTTTATTTACATCATATGTGATGTAATTTTACAGATTTTTTTGGTAGTGTGTAACTTTACAGGTCGAAAACATGATAACGTGACATTTAATTTTAAGTGTACAACTTTTTTACAGGACATTTGCTGTAATAATAAATGAATCTTCGTTAACTTTCAAGGAAAACAATTTAAAATTACAGGTTTTGTTAATTACACGTGATTTATTTTAAAGGTTGCAGTTTTCAGTGACACGTATTAGTCAATTTTTTTTATGTGCACACAGAAAAAAGTTGTACACTCAAAATTAAATGTCACGTAATCATGTTTTCGACCTGTAAAGCTACGGTAAATGTCCTGCTCCTTTTTGTTACAGGACATTTGCGTAATTTTACAGGAAATAATTTTTGCTGTGTATTTTAGAAAAGCCTCAAAAGAGTAATCTTATATGAACCCTTTGTAACCTACGATCTATACTAACCGATTATACTTTAAGTTCTATCTCATGATGGTTTTACTTCGTTATTGTCAAACTTTGATAGCAGACATTCCAGTCAAAACGCTTTTAAGCTGCTCAGGAATAATCAACTTTTGTTAATTTCGAAACAGATGAATCCACTAAATTGCCCTCAGTTTGTTGTAAAATACAGAGTAGACGAAGTAAAAGTCGGAAAAACCGTTCAATATCATGGCTGAAAAAAGTGTTCGCCGGCCGATGGGAGATATCAAGAATAAAGTAAATATTTTGCTTATTAAAAACATTTTTTTTTAAATTGTTTCATGAATTATTTTTTTAAGATTACCTTCATTTCTAAATTAATCAAGCTTTACACTATAATATTACATGTAAAAAACATTTTCTGATACAGAAAGAAAGGTCATCAAAAATTCCGATCACTTAACGTATTCTTGGTAGGAAGGGCAAGGTAAAACCGGAAGTACTAAACGAAAATGAATTTCCTGCAGCCAAACGTCCGTGAAGAATTACGGTGTGGATGGCTAAACATTGCGTATGTTTGTTTGTTTGTATCAAAAAACCAAGCCCTTCCTCCGGTAAACCGAGAGTCAGGATGTTGTAGTCCCCCTCTGAAGAACCTGCTTCGACCGAAGTGCACAGACGTCCTCTGGTTTGGTTTGGTCTCCGACTGTCCGTTGCAATAAACCTAATGGAAAATTATTTATTTATTACAGGACATGGTCCAGGAAGAAGGGTGCGGGTGTGTGGCGCGTAGAGTAAGTCTTCAAGGGGAATGAGATGGCAGATGACCACGCGCAGCAAAAATCATGATAAAGCATCCAGTTGTGGGTTGATGTACCTTCCTATGGAAAATTTCCCGCGGAGTGAAGGAATTATACCCTTCATGGGGTAGTCCTACTCGAGTCATCATGAACAGAACACGGATACGAGTGGACGGGAAATTGGTATGTGGCCGAAATCTTGGAAACGAATGTTTGCTCCGGGTACAACCCATTCCGCACCTGACCCTGTACTAAAATGATACATACGATGACAAAAACAACTTTGAAGGAATAAAAAGGGCCCATAAAGTGGGAAGAGCCATTTTGCCGACAGACAACGGTAACGATTCTGTGTAGGTTCAGAATTTATACGGACGAACGAGACTGAGAAAGATGAAATATTTTATGCGTCTTTGGAGAGTCACAAATGATGTTGTAATGGTGAGTTATTATCACAAAATTGGCACTTTCCGAGAGAAGGCAAAACACAAATAAAGGTTACAGTTGTTGCCTTCTAAAGATGCAGAACTGGAACATTTGTAAGCACAATATACCTATAAAGTAATAACAGTTATAGAAAAACAGATTCCAGCTATAAAATTGAAGCCAAGCTTTAGATTTTTTCTCCGAAAAACTATATTAAAAACCACTAATAGAGCACAACGCTTTGTAAATAAAATATCAGATGGTGGTGTACTACTGAGTACACCGCTAAACGTTTAGTAGACGAAGTAAGCCTCAATTGACCTTTTTTCTCTAAATACCTTCATATTCATATCTAGTTTATCACGTGACTTTATTGTTTCTGTACACATTCTGATGCATTATCGAATGTTACAAGGTATTTTTTTTCAATATATTTCAAGTTTTTAAGAGAAATTGAGTCAATTAAATCGGACTGAATTCATCAACAGATATTATTTTATTCATCAGTAAGTTTTAAACATGTTGAAATGTTTTTGTAATTTCTCTGATGCTTTCTCATTTGTTCCTACGATATTTAGTACCGTAAACTGGGAGAACTTTGATCACTTTTTCCATTCATTTTTGAATATTTTCGAAGGGGTTGCTTTTCCGTAATACCTGAAAGCTTTAAAACCCTTACTGAGGTGGGGAGTATTAAACATGATCATTGATTACAGTAAGTTCAAACGACATTGGTGGTTATAATTAAATGTTTGTTACAAAACCAGATTTCGAGTTTCGGGGTAACTTTGATCACAATGGTTTTTACGTATCTCAACATCTTCAAATTTATTTTTTTGATGCCATTTAGCACAGAAGGCTCAAAACATAGATAACAGTAATTTTTTGTTTGGACTCAATTGAATTTTCAACGTTTTCTTTCAAAAATAAATATACTCGAAAGATGGACAATGTTGCTGCAAACATTTAGGGGCAAGATTTTTAAACATTTCTCAATATTTTTTGGTTTCAAAAACAAATAAAATTTTTCCCTCATGCAATTCTCTAAGTCTTCGTACTGTTCCCATGTTCTTTTTTCTTCAATCTAAACCATTTGATAGGGGTTTTCTATATGGGCTTTTTCATGGAAAATGACCGTTTTTTTCACTATCCAAAAATTATCATAGAATGATCATAAAAATTACACTTAACCTTAACCTAAACCAAGAAAATAGTTGAAATTTCACATTAAACAACCCATCTGCTCCTAAATGCTTAACTTTGATCAGGAGAGATGTTTGTTTGTGAGCCTCCAAAAACCAGATATTTTAAGATTTTGAAATTATATTTTAAGTGATATACAAATTTAGCTTATTTGTAAATGAATTTACAGGCTTTCAAACGTAGTAAACAGTTTTCAGTTATTTTAACTTCATACTAAGTTAATGATGCTTATCTGCAAAAATTTCATGTTGATCAAAGCTACCCCGCTGATCAAAGTTCCCCCAGTTTACGGTACATGTTGTTTGAGTTTATGAATGAATTTAGTGAGAAAAAAATGATACTTTATTCGTCAACTGAGTGCTAAGCGGCGTTCTTCATTCGATTCAGCAATGAGTTTTACACCTGAATCAATGGTTTTGCATTTTTTTCAATTGCATTTTCGTTTATTATTTACAATGATTTTTTTAGAAGAAATTGCATGAATTTACGGGAAATCGGAGTTATTGAGGCTCTTCTCGTCAACTTAACGCTAAGCGGTGTACATAATTCGATTCAGCAATAAATTTTACACCTATTTCATTCATTTTTGTGCATTTTTTTAAGCATTATTGTTTGTTATAAGGCACACCGGGGCAAGTGCAAACGGTTTTCACCTTAGTTCAACTTTCACATGTCCTAGAAAAATATGTAAATCTTCAAAAATTATTAATTATCGTTCGTTGCATCCTTAAAATGGTTCTCAACAAATTCCCGTTGAAAGTGAAAAATTAAAAAAATGTTGGTAAAAAGTAACGGCACTTTTGTGAAAAAATTTCTAAGTTTGCACTTGCCCCGTTTGTGGGGGCAAGTGCAAACGCAATGCTTTTTCCAAACTTATTCAAAGATGCCTCAGTGTATCGTTACTAAAACAAATTTAATACATGTTGCAGTATGTTTTATCAACTTTTTTTGATGTATTTGCTTGTTTTTCTGCAATATTAATTACTTTTTGGAACTTCAGTTTTGCTGACTGTTGTTTGAAGCAAAAGACCTTTATTTGCCAAGGCATTACGGAATTTTGAATATCCGCTTCAGATACAACACTTTGGATACCCTTTCTGACCACTCTAATATAATTCTGAACCATTTTTGAGATGATTTTTTTTAATGTCTGATGTTACATGGCTTAAAGGTACGTTTGCACTTGCCCCGCAGTGTGGGTTGACAGGAGTGAATACTATTTTCACAATTTTCAGGGTCTACTGAAAATTTATCATAAATTTTCTGCTTTCACTTGAATATTAGTCCCAAACACTCACCTTTCAACGAAAAATTGGATTTGAGTGCTCATTTTTGTAGCCAAAAAAAGCCAAACAAAAACACACTTTTCATGTCTAATACGTACTTGAATTCGAGTGTAATCAAACATGTTACCATCCGGCGGTAAGCTGTTAATATTGATGAACTCCCCTGAACAACGCCTCAGGGTCGGCTTACGCTCGAACGATAAAGCTAGCCAAGAAAACACATTGCTCACTATTAAACCTCCCACGTTTATTGATTTGTGTACACTCGTTGTTAGACCCACCACTTAGCTATCTCCTACCTCTTGTTCTGCTGCACTTTTGGGGGAAACCTTCCGTCGTTCTGATGATCAGCCGTGGGCACGATGGTTGTTGGATGGCGACGACACCCACACCGGATTAGGACGGAGAGGAATCTCGATGCTTTGATTCAGCACAACCTTGCAGTAGTTGCGCAAAAGGTGGGCGATAGGCTAGGCGAACCTTCAATACGGTTGGCCGACGTACCAATGACGACGACGATTATGACTCGGCGATGGTGATGACCTTGGAACTTCTCCCTGCGTCGGTTGCAGTTTACAGGCTCGTTGCAGTGGTAACCGAGCAACTTCGCTGGTTGAATTGGTTGACCCACTCGCAATGGCGGTCTCGTGCTTTGGCTACACACTCTGGCGGACTACCGAAGGTGGACAATGGTTTGGTAAGTCCAAGACGATTGATGAACCGGAGTGTCCGCGTGTAGGTTCCAACCACACCCTGGGGTACGCTGTAGCGTGGTGGCCGTCCAAATGCGAGTGAGAATAGGTAAACTAAAGGGGCCCTGGGATTCAGGATAGGGGGGTTTTAACTCACGGCGATACTTTAAGTTCAATGTTGCTACGGGGAGTGGGATGAAGATTACCTGGAAATCCCTGGGAATCTTTGGCACTTCCGGATTTCACAAACTTCACCACTGGGCACAGATTTTGTTTTGCGGCGCGCTTTTTTGTGCTGTCGCCTTAGGCTTTCAGTGATGAAATGGCCGATCACTGACCCCGTAGCTGCCCTGTTCTTTCGCCTCCCCATCCTGTGCCACATTTCGCCTCGCCTCACAACTTCGCTTCGCTTCGCCTTACATCTTCGCTTCGCCTCGCCTTACATTTTCGCCTCTTCTCTTCGCCGCGCCTTTTCGCCCCGCCTTTTCGCCCCGCCTTCTCGCTCTCGTTAAACGCTGCCATCTGGTGGTGGGGATGTCGTACTCGGCCCTCGAGGTTGACGCGTAGAGGTTTTGGGTTGGGTGAACGTAGGGTGATTTTTCGCTACGCAACGCACTTTCTCGGCACATTTAAACTTCCGCGGACAAAATATCAACGATATTGACAGAGAACCTACCCGTTGGTACAAACAGTGCCGTGTTTTAGTAAAAAATTAAAAGAAAATTCAGTTTATCTATGTCATATTGTTGGTTTGGACAATAACAACAACTTCTAGAAGAAAAAATATTTTTTAATTTTTTTTGTAACAGAGGAAAGTTGATCGTTAGCACTTGCCCTGAGTTTGCATTTGCCCCGGTGTACCTTAATGATTTTTTCAACATATCGCCAGATTTTAGGGGAAATCAGGATGATTTCGGCTATCCTCGTAAGCTGAGCGCTAAGCGTTGTACACCGACAGCTTGTTCAGCGACAAATTTTACACTAAACACATGGTTTTTACATTTCGTACTTCTTGATTGTTATAGTGAAATTTATGCACAAATTCAAAAAAGTTTGGGGAAGTTGGGGCTTTTTATCCGTTTCTTTTCATTCTAATTAAAAAAAAAGTGACACGATCAGCTTGAGTATGAATAAATCTACCAAAAATGATCATTCATGATGAAAAATTGTTGAATTATACTTTGCTTGACTGTATTTCTTCAAAGAAATTCTTAAGTTTAGGTTTAGGGGGAAAGAGGAAAAATAAGCCACTTGTCATAGTAAAAACAAAAAGTAACAAGAGTATACCGATCGATTCAGCCGACATTTTTACATAAATGAGTATGGTTTATGTAAGTTAAATATTAGCTATTTAAAACTAGAAGGACCGGAAAATTGAATATACCTATTCGGACCGTGACCAGTCAAAATGACTGGTAAAGGGGAAATTTTTTATATCATAATATATTTAACTTTTTTCTTTTGAAATTATTTTGTTATTCATTCGTTAACATTTTTGTTATAAAGTGGAAATATTTTTTCACCATGGGTGCACGGAATCACCTCATTTTGGCATAGTTGATGAATGCGTGTATGTCATAAAATGAATATATCAAATAATTATCAAAAAAAATAAAACACATCCATAAATTACGTAACGCTCCTAGGGGGGGAGGGAGTAAGCGCTATCGTTACGAATTGTGACATAGGGGACGGGGGAGGTATGCTCATCGTTACGTAACGATTTTTCCTTAAAAATTTCAGTTTCATTGCAGCTATTTTGATGTCATGCAATTTTAGCAGAATGATATGCAAACTAAAATCAGCTTAAAATTTGTGAGCTTCAATATGATTGGAACTGGATTGCAACCTTTCCTTTTTAAAAATTCTGAGATTCCTAGATTCCTTAAAATGTGTATCGAATATCTTTGAAATAACCGTTGGGAAACCGAATATTGGGTACATTTATCCCCAAGAACTCAATTCAACCGTAAGACGGAAATTTGACTATATTTTTTCTAAATTGATTTAAAAAATGCAATTTTGATTATTCCGACGAATATTACTAAGTGGAGTATATTTTGCGTAACAAGTTATGCTCTTTGAACAAAATAAAGTAAACAAGATAGATCATCAGTTTACAAGCACAGAGCAACTCGTAATAAGACATTCAAATTTTTTATCAGAGAATTTTCATCAATGAGTACTAAGAAGCGATTCTGATCGATAATAATTCCGTTTTAAAGAACGTTAAAAAAATCTAGGTAAAAATCTTTTTTGACCTTCGAAAATCTGTATTTAAAAACATGAGAAAATCGGAGGAGGGGGGGGGGTTATTATCAGCGTTACGTAATTTTCATGGGGGGGTACGTCGAAGCGTTACGATTTGAGACATACGGGGGGGAGGGGGTCAAAAAAATGCATTTTTTGCGTTACGTAATTTATGGATGCCGCCTTATCAATCTAATTATAAAATCATGTTAGTTGGCTATGGGTATTGACCATGGGTGCACGGTTTCACTTCAATTTTGTTTTAGAGATATTTTCTAGCATCCATCGCTCTGAAATTTTTCAACGCGTTGCCTAAAAATGATATCTGATATTGTAGGTTTTGAAGCATATTTTTTCTTTAAGTAGAGAAATTTACCATGGGTGCACGGATTCACCGCGATTTATCCAAAATCAATTTTTTTGCACGTTAAAGGTAAAGAATAAAGGCTTTTATAGATTCAAATGAAAATTTGTGTTATATACATGGTTTTTCACTATGGGTGCACGAATTCACCGCGTTTTAATCAAATTTTGGACTTTTTGCAAATTTTTAAAAAGCATTTTTACAAATCTTAACTAAACCAAAGTCGAAACCATGTCTTTCATGTTGAGACATAATGATTTAAATAACGATTTTTATTTTAAGTTCCGTTTTTTTTTCATTCCTGGAAAAGAAATATTTCAATTATATCTTGAAATAATAAATTTATTTATTTATTATTCAAAAACAGGTTTTTGCAATCGTATATTTATCTGATAAGATCTGATCAACATCCAAGAAATTTGAAAACAATTAGTGAATATTAGGAATTATATGCATCAAGTTATGTCGTGCGATGGAAAACAGTGGAAATAAAAATAATGAATCAACATTGTCAAATGTACACGTTGATTTGTTTTCCTTAAAAGTTCTTCGATTGACCAATATTGAATTTCAAATACCTATCATATCTAACTCAAAAATATGTTGTGTTCTGAAGCAAGTTGAAAATTATTTATTTCTATAAAGTTTACAACGGCGAATTTACAGCCATTTCTTTTTTTTTTTTAAAGACATACACCGTGTTAGCCGATTTAGGCTTTACAGACTGAATAAATGACGTGGACAACTTAAGATTAACATTTAACACCCAGTACCGAGATGGGAATCGAACCCATGCCATCAGTGGACCAGCGATTACCGTCTTACCACGCTAACCACCCGACCACCGAGACGACCACCGAGACGTACGCACCCATGTTGAAATATCTTAGCGCCGATGTGGTCTATCAGATAGGCTGGCGCAAGTCTGGTCTAGGTATGCCAGGCGTACTGGGTTCGATTTCCAGTATCGGCAAGAAAACTCTTGGGTTCGAACCCCATAACTTGCCGTCAGGTAAGATGTGTTTCCTCTTATAAAAAGAATGTTCAATAAGAATGTTCAATCAGTTGCCAGCTGGCCAGGTATATACAAGGGGGCCGGAATACCTGTAAGTGAACTTGCATCGGAAATTTGTCGAACCTAATAATCTAAGAATGCATGTGAATACATACTTAGACAGAAACTGCGGTGAATCCGTGCACCCATGGTGGATAACCAACATATAAAAAAATATTCCTTGCACCCATGTTGAAATATCATTTGAGTTATTCAGTTTAATAGCTGATGTCTTCAAATTTGAATAAATAAAAACACAATTTATAATTATTGTACTCATTCTAGTTTAGTATAAAACATATTTTTCAACTAAAAATACTCGATTATTCGAATGGACATGAATTAAATCTAACATAACTGTTTTGGGACCGGAACACTATTTCGGACAAACTTTGAAACTCGCGAATTTGGTTTTAACTTAAAACGACAAGTTTATTTCGGTTTGATTTCGGGGGGTTTTATTAGACGATGTGTAGTACACGGCGGATTGGTTTGATCTGTCGTACAAACTTTGTTGTGTACAAAGTGGCTAATGGGAGAACAGAGTATCAAAAAATAAGGTGTGTTCAACAGAACTCAATCGAAATCAATTGAAATGGATTGACAGTTGACCAGCTGTTTTTCAAATTGCATTCAATCGATTTCTATCAGGCTGCTGAATGAACAGCCAGACACTAATACTAACGCGCTGTTCTTATTGTCATTTTCTTATTCAGCTATACTCCATAAGGTTTCAGGATTGATATTCTTATATAAAAGAAGCAAAATCGTAATCGTCTTAAATTTTACTTTTAATTAATTTTTCGATTCCCGATGCGTCTCCGCTAGAATTGAAAAAAAAAACTGAGTTTATGATTCGACCCCACAAAAAAGGAAAATGAAAAAAATTACGGATAAAGTATTTTTTAATAAAGATTATTTATTTCTGAAAAATTTTGTGTCTATTTTCCGGTTGGCTATCACAAAATACTGCATCTCTGACACAGCACCGCCGACACCACATCGACCGACATCACTTTCACTGGCACAGCACCATCGACACAGAATACCTGGCAGAGTACGACTTTCACAGCAACACCGACCCAGCATGATTGGCACAGCACCACCGACACAGCAGCACCGACCAACACAGCACTACCGACACCGACACGGCACAGCACCACCGACTCAGTACACGACAGAGGACACCGTACCGAATGACATCACTTTCAAACTTGAATATTAAAAAACAAACCGAATCAGCTGTTTTTTGACAGTAAACAACTACATTTGTGTTAGTGCGATAGAAACCGATAGAAACGAATCCTGCTCTCGAGCTTGATTGATTTCGATTGGTTTCGATCGATTCCGATTGGCTTCATTGAACGTCAATTGGATTAGTTTCGATCACAACCCAGTCAGGAAAAATCGCCCGAAATCGGCCCGATTTTTGTCCGTACATCTGCTCGATCGGTCCGAAATCGTATAAGAAATCGGGCCGACTTTAGTAGAAAATCGCGCGAAAATGAAACACTTTTTCGGACGACGATAAGTTTTCTCAACCAGTTCGAGCAGATCAAATGTCAAAACAAGCGAACCGTTTTCCAACCAAATCTGAACGGTTTCCGGACCGTTTCTGGGCCGATTACCATTTTCCCTCCGAAATAAATGACTGAGTTCGGACCGAAACCAACTGGTTTTCGAACCGTTTCTGGGCCGATTGCCATAGCGTCCATCCGATAAAAAGGGCCGATTTCGGACCAAAACCGAACGATTTTTCGAACCGTTTCTGGGTCGATTGCCATAACCTCCATCCGAAAAAAAGGACCGATTTCGGACCGAAACCGAACGATTTTTCGAACCGATTCTGGGTCGATTGCCATAGCATCCATCCGAAAAAAAGGACCGATTTCGGACCTAAACCGAACGATTTTTCGAACCGATTCTGGGTCGATTGCCATAGCATCCATCCGAAAAAAAGGACCGATTTCGGACCTAAACCGAACGATTTTTCGAACCGATTCTGGGTCGATTGCCATAGCATCCATCCGAAAAAAGGACCGATTTCGGACCGAATCCGAACGATTTTTGGAACTGTTTCTGGGCCGATTGCAATAGCGTCCATTCGAAAAAGGATCGATTTCAGACCGAAACCGAACGGTTTATCAAACCGTTTCTAGACCGATTACCATGGTTGCCATTCACTCAGGTTTTTCGGTTTTTAACAAAAAGCTACAAATTATTTTTTTATTTGTTTTTTTTTAATTTTTCAGGTTTTTTCTTCTATTTTAGGTTTTGAATAGTAGCTTATATTAAAAATAATTGTATAATGATAAACTTTTTAAGGCCGAATCAATATTCATTGTATGAGTTTGGTTATGCAGTCTCAATACTACACACTATTAATTTTTTGGTGTAATTTTATGTCAAATTGGACGCACAAAATTGAAGCATCACTTTTGACATAAAATTACACCAGAAGAAACAGAAACGCTTGAAGCCATAAATCCTCTGACACAAAAAGAATGCCTGTTTGACATAATACTATATCATCAATGACGTAAATTTATGTTTAATTGGACGCACAAAAGTAAAGCATCCTTTTTGACATAAATTTAGATAGTTATCGAAAAAAAAAACATTTCATTGTGTAAAAATTCTCAATTTGCAAAATTACTTGTTATTAAACATTATTTTTGTTCAAACTATTGGAATATCAGAAAGCCTCCAAGCGATTCCAATATTGTGAAACTCAATTAACGTTTAATTACAAGTAGTTTTGCAAACTGTTAAATTTTACACAATGAAATCTTTCTTTTTTTTTCATTGTAACGATCGAAATGTATGTACGTTCCTTTTAACAAGTACATACTCATTTTATAAAATAAATTTATATCTATATGAAAAGTAATTTATCTCTCAAGGTTTGCTACAGAAATCGTTAACGCAAATTATGTAAATTAACAGAATTAATGTTTTATTTTTAAATTTTACAGATTTGCTACTATTGAAAGATGATTGGTAGATAAGTAATTCTACAAATATGTATAAATTTTAAATTTTTCTAATAGACAAAATTTCGCGGTTGTCATTTGCTAGGTATTGGAATATTGAACAGAAACATACTTGTGTATGATGAAATTTGAAAATTTGCCAATGAGTAAAAAAAATATGAATAAGATCCATCGCATTATTCGAAACTTTATTTGTTCATTAATACATAACTGATTACGGAAAAAAAATTAACTACATATTGTTTCTCAATCCAATCAGTTATTCTACTATTCATCGCTGACGTTTACTTTTTTAGTTTTCCATCCTAATGCATGGTTAACTTATATAGATAGCTCTGCAAAAGTTCTTAAAATTTCGTTGTTTCTTCCGAACATTTACACACCATGAATACACTTGAACCATTGGGACCTCGATGTATCCATCGGAGCGAGCAACAAATAAATCATAGTCAGTGCGATTTCCATCCAGATCTGAAAAAAAAAAGAAATTCGAAAAGATCTTCACTCATTATGCATATGGGACTCATGTTCATTAATCTTGGTTTTTATATAAGTGTTAAAGAACAAAAACTAATATAATGTAGATATAAAGTTTTTTCTCATTCTGGTAAACAGAAATTCGAAGATTGAATTCGCTGGAGCATTATGAAAAATAACAATAGTCACTCGGTAGAACCTCTTGCAACTGTATGTTTAAGTGTATGCAATATGCTCAAGAATTTTACAAAATCTACCTAGAAAATAAAGTTTGATGCACACATGAGCAGTCATGTAAAGATAGAAAAACTGCAGGATCTATTTACATATTTTTCGTTGTAAATAGATTGTTTTTTTAACATTGTTAACGATGATTAGAAGATTACAAAATTTTGTTATTACAACTATGTACTAAGAAGAACTTATTGAAATAAGTAATCGAATTTAAAAAAAAAAATTAAAATTATAGAACTATTTCCATTCGTATATGTAAATACAACTTACTATCAGGTATTTTTACTTTTTAGTTTAACCCAAATGGCAATTTACCGGTTTGTTGATGTACACATTAGCACCCTTGAACTTTAAAATAAAGCAGTTTTAGTTAACACAGCTACTATAAAAGCACTTCTTAAGGAGTAATGGAAAAAAATGCACACGAAATCACTTTAAAAATATTTATAAAACCGGCATAGCAACATTGAAGGAGAAGGTTTTCTTATTACAAAATTTATGTTTAATAAAAACACTCTACGGTAGCTAAAATATTCAAAAGGGCTTATTAAAACTTTATATTATTCAACTTTATTATATTAAACCAGATTTTTGTGCAAAAATTTTGAATCTTGGTTGTTTCTAGAAAATTATTCAAATAACTATTTAATTTATTATTGAAGAAGTCATGACATAAAACCGTTCAAAATGTTGGCGTATTCTTAATCACTGACGACCAATTGAAAACTAAAATAATTGAAGAAAAAAGAGCCGTCATGTCAGTTCAGCTGTTGTCAAAATAAGATTGAATCGCCCCTTTGAAATGTTACGCTAGATTTGACAAAACCGGGTGAATATAATAGGTGCCAGGTGTCCTGATTTATCAGGATTTGTCCTGATTTTCGAGAGACCGTGCTGATTTTTCAAAAGCTCTCGAGTTGTCCTGTTTTTTGAAAATTTATCCCTAAACTGTCCTGATTTGTCCTAAATTTCAAAAAAACTTTTTAAATATGATCGAATTTGTAGTCAATCTTTGAGAAAATCGTATGAGTAGGTTATAAAAATTCATTTAACAGACGGTAATCTTCGGTTCAGATGATATTTATTTGGTGTTTTTCGATATGAACTATCAGCCACTATTGCGCCTTTAATAATGCAATCTTAGGAGAAATCCTAATTACTTTCATGAATCAAGAGGTGTCCTGAAAAATCCTGATTTTTAACTTCGCGTTGTCCTGATTTTTGACGAAACCACCTGGCACCCAGAACCCAACCCGATTTGACAGAACCCAATGAACTGGATGAACCCTACCCGATGAACCAGAAAAAGTATAAAAGGCGCAAAGTCTATCGCTAATGAGGTACTCCACTTCTTTAGCAGTGCAGAAAAAATTTATTTGTCATTTTTTTGCGCAGAATTCGAAATTTTATGAAATTATGACCAATTCTTTCTTTTAAATATGACGATATTACTTTTTTTGACGCAACTCATTCATGAATTTACAAATTTCTGGTAATGTTCTGGTGGTTCACTCCAAAAGTTCGAATACTTTTGAAGACCATCACAACTAAACAAATACAACTGGATGGTTTACCTAGATATTTTAAATTACTCATCCATAGTCTATAGCCAGTTATGTTAAATTTCAACATAGTTTGTTGTTAGCGTAGACAACCTTAAAAATATTTATCAGAACTGGAAAAGAAACGAAATGTGCAATTAAATAACCAAGGGAGCGTAGGCTTTTATTAAGCGATAATGGTAAGGCAATTTTTGTGTTAAACATTTAAGTTTGTCAATTAAATAAAACTTGCCTTTGTAAGGTAGGATCATATCTAGAATTTGGAGGAAAAGGTAAAACGAAAGCCCATCGAAATCAAGAACGGGAGGCGAAAATTAACTAGATTGAGGATGCTTCTGTGAAGAAAAAAGACACTCGATGCTTAACGACAACGTAAGTACTAAACAACTTTTAACTCTGCACTCGATTGCAAATCAACTAGGACCATCTTTTTGGTGAAATTAATAAAATCTTATTTAAAACTGAAACTTTAATCATACCTCTATGATTAGTTTGTCAGATTGCCTGGTTTAACCGGAATATTTTGTTGAAAAATGCCCTGATTTGTTCGTTAAAATTATTTAAATTATTAAAAATTAAGTGCCCGGATTTTGCCTGGCTTTTAGGTAAAATATCTTAGATTTGCTAAGCTCGGCTACGCGTGGGAAGAATTCTGACAAGCCTGTCTATTTGAATCAGTTTTTAGTTCAGAGCAAGCAGAACTGTAAGTCTTTAATTTTAAATTTTTGAATCCGATAAAGTGGTAGGTAGATTTGTTCTCAGCAGCAATCATGTAAACGTGCGCTTTTCATATTGTATGACATTCAAAGTTTTTTTTCAAAAATTCTTAGCCTTAAACTTAAACAGTATAAACTTGTGTATTAAACATTACCTTCATCTTATTCCTTACAAACGATGCCACTAGAATCCGAATTTCCAGCATAGTTCACACTAGAATCAATTGCTCCCATTTTTTTTATGTTGCTGGATGGAACAGCTTTCTCAAGCACAAATAATAACTTAAATGGTTTTCAAAATTTTTGACGGTTCGAGCAATGAAGTGACGTATTCAACCAAGAAAACACAAATTTGTTGAAAATTTCCTGAGAAATGAAAGAGAAAATCTCCGTCCCCACTAAACCCATAAAGCGGGGTAAGTGAAGACACCAGCAGTCCATAACAATTCACGTGATAACTTTTTTCGCTTTTCGTCTATCAAGCTCATCTCTTCAGCATTTGTAAACAACATGTTTTGCATCACATTGAAAGCGATTTCATCAAAATTGATTCACTGCTGATTTTTTTTATTGATTTTTTAAAGTTGACTATTAGAAAAACCGTCCCCACTTACCCCGGTGTACCTTATTTATTTTCAATTCGAGGTGTGATTCAACATTTCTTAGTACCTAATCGAAAGAAAAAATAGGAACAAGATTTTGTTATGTTGATGTTTTCTAAGAAAACGATAATGGATTAAAAAATTGTAAAAATGAGACTTTTCTTTCGGAATTTAACCCAGTTAATCCCTCCTCAAAAAATAAAACTTGATTATTAAGAATTCAATCAATCAAACATTTTTGAAATTTGATTGGATCCACAAGAATTAACATTTAAATCTTGAAAATGATAAATTTAATAAGCAAATAGTAAATAATTGTGACAACGGTACTCACCTTGCTTTCCACTTTGAAAAGAACACACCGAAAACTGATTAAAAATAATCCAAGTGAAGCCACCACCTCTGAGCGTGTTTAGAATCTGGATCCGGATACGATGTTCGGGATGACATTCAATCAAAGCTCGTACACACGAGACTTTTTCTTAGAAGCTTCGTTTGCATGGGACGATGTTTTCTACGGGAACAACAAGGGGTTAAAAATGATATAAATAAAAATTGATTATTTAGTATTCAATCAATCATACATTTTAGAAGTTTGGATCTAGATTGGATCCAAAAGAATTAAAATTTAAATCTTGAAAATATCAGTTTAATAAGCAAAAAGTAAATAATTGTGATAACGGTACTCACCTTGCTTTCCACTTTGAAAAGAACACACCGAAAACTGATTAAAAGTAATCCATATAAAGCCACCACCTCTGAGCGTGTCTGGGATCCGGATTCGGATCCGGATACGATGTCCGGGATGACATTCCACCAGAGCCCGTACCGTGTGGACATTTCTTCGGAAGCTTTGTTTGCATGGGTCGATGTTTTCTGTGGGGACAAAAATGGGCTAGAAAATGATAAAACTTGATAATTTAGGACAAACATACCTTGCTTTTCATCAAATTATTGGTGGACAATATTATATGGCTTCTTCTGTTTATACCGCTCAAAGCATTTCTGAGCAGAAACAGCGGAAATGTCAGAAAAAGAACTGGGACAAACACACAATTCACACTAATCACGCACCAAAAGCAAAACACGTACGCACCCGGGCTGCTGCGATTGAAAACTGGCTCGTGTTTCGTTTTGTTCATCGCAGCACTGCGAAAAATATCGTCTGTTTTCGAGCAATCGAGCAGACGGATGGAAATCGAGCCGAAAACCGATCGAATTCTAGCCGCTAGAATTCGAGTGCCGCCATGTCTGTTTTGCAATCGGCCCGATTGAGCGAACCTTCCTGACAGGGAACATTGGCTGAGTGAACACAGGGATGCCAGGTGTTGAGGATAAAAAATCTGGGCAATTTCGAAAAAAGTCTGTGTGTGTCTGTGCATAATGAAAATCATAAATTTGGTATTAAACAAGAAAGGTGTGTTCAACGAAACCCAATCAAAATCAATTGAAATGGATTGACAGTTGATCAGCTGTTTTTCCAATTGACTTCGATCGATTTCTATTAGACTGTTGATTGAACAGCCATTCACTAATACTAACGCACTGGCGCAGTGTTTGCAGATGTAATTTTCTTTATCAGCTTCGTTCAGAATTCGAAAAGGCGGTTTACTCAAGTCAAATTGTAATGAATCCATCATTTTGGCCATCTCAATGGCAATTCTTTCCCGTATACAAGCTGTCCGAAACATTTCAGATTAGAAAGTTTGTTGTTAGACTCGTACTATATTATAATACTAAAAAAGAATTTGTTTAGAATAATGAGCAATTTTTAGGGAAAAGAAAAGCACTAAAGCGAAAAATTGTTGCTATAGGAAAATAATTATTATTTTCAAAACATACAATCATCATATTATGAAATAAAATATGTACAGTGGATCGATAAATTTTATATTTTATTTGACATTTTATTGTATTTCACAACATAGACCAAATTTCACTTCCTATTTATTTACATAGTATAGTTGGTCACTTCCTATTTGATTATTATAATAATCCAAGACCGACTGACAGATTTTTTTTTTATTTACAACTATTTTTATTAAAGGCCTTATTTTAATTTAACAAAGTTATAATGTACCGAGGGTATTCGTTTCACTAGTTAGTAGGGAAGGGGGTCGTTTTAGTCGCGGCAACTCAACAGTTAAAAAAAAACAAAACTTTAAACAAGGGACAAGGAAGGGGTTTATAGGGGTTATTCTTCTTATTATCAGTTATCCATTAGGGTCCGGTGGTGGCCTGCTGGACTGACAGATGTATTGTGAAAATGAAGTCCTAACAGAACAGCACAGAACAGCGACGCCACATCGACCGACATCTCTTTCAGCACCACGGACCAGCACGACTAGCGCAGCACCACCGACTCAGGATACCTGGCACAACAATACCGACTCAGCATGACTGGCACAGCACCACGGACCCAGCATGTCTGACACCACCAGACCAGCGCGTCTAGCACAGCACCACCAATCCAGAATACCTGGCACAGCCATACGACTCAGAATGACTGGCACAACACCACCGATCCAGTATGGCTGAAATAGCACCACCGATCAGCACCACTGACTCCGCACGACTAGCACTGCACCACCGACTCAGCACACGACAGAAAACAACGCACCGAATGACACCGCTTTCATTTCTTCTAATATATAATTTTTTCACAACAAATCAAATCAGCTGTTTTTGACAGAAAACAACTGCATTTGTGTAAGTGTAATAGAAATCGATAGAAACGAATACTGCCTCCGAGCTTGATCGTTTTCGATTGGTTTCGATCGATTTCGATTGGCTTCAATGAACGTCAATTGGATTAGTTTCGACCAAAACATTGGCTGAGTGAACAACCATTTACCAATCGAAATCGATTGAAACCAATTTCAATTGGCTGTTGAACGGGCCTGAAATTAAATTTGACGAATCGTGTGAGCGGGGAGGGGGGGCGTGTGTTGTGCTATTTGTTACTGATTACTATATAACAAACACTGTTTCCTAGCACGTACCATGCCGATCTTATTTAAAAAAAAAAGTTTAATTAATGATTGGTTAAATTCCAAAGAATACAAGCCAGATTCCATTCTAATCTGCCACTTACAATTCAAATCCGATACATGAATATTGATTTTATCACTCAATTTTGAAAGCCTGTAAAATCTGGGCTCTCTCAGCAAAAATCTGGGCAAAATCTGTTTCTGACCAATATCTGGACGAAGGGTCAAAAGTCTTGGTTTTACAGACAAATCTGGGCACCTGGCAACCCAGAGTGAACAACAATTTACCAATCGAAATCGATTGAAACCGGTTTCAATTGTATGTTGAACGGGCTTTACAGAAATGAACTCCTGTTACATGGTTTCCAATTTGTCTCCATGGGGGGCGGGTTCGCACAGCTTTGGTTGGTACCTAAAAAGTTCAAAAGTACCTCCCGCAAGCACCACATAAAACCGTTTGATTGCGGTGCCAGCAGAGATCATGTATGAAAAATTAATTGCAGGAAGCACAGCGACAATCTCGACACGAAACTTACAGGATGTTTTTTCTGACCCTGCTTCGAAAAATTTGAGATAAACACAAAATTGTTCGATGAAAGTTATAGTTCAGAACAAAGCCTAACTATATAACTAACTAGAAAGAAAGAAACTAGATCTGCATTTGTGGGAAGGTTAAATTGTCCAACTAAGCCATAGAGCGGACTTCGATCTATTTTCTACAGTGTTCGGCACAAAAACGCTAATCCGCTAAACGCTAGTTAGTCCGATAACTTTTTGTTAGCGGTTTAATTTTGCCGCTAAATTTTGATTGAGCTAGCGAATTGAAAAGTTCCGCTATTTTTTGGTTCCGCTAAATGAAGAACGCTAACTTCCATTCACTTGTTTCAAATTCACAAGTTATTACTGATAGAAGTAGACTTTTTGTCATTTGACAAGTAAAGGAGACATCGGGCATCATTCTTAAAAATGGTCACTTCGAATGGTCTCAGGGCAGAAGTGCCTCATACAGATTAACTTTTTTTTCTTTAAGTAATTCTGTTCTCAACATTCTCAGACAAACAATGCAATAAATATTGTTGTACAGTATTAAACTATTTTAAACATCATTTATATAATTCAAAGCTAGAAGGTCAATTTTTAGATACTGTTTTTTGCTTGCAAAAGTACAGTAAACGGCCTACTTGATCAATATTTTACATGACTTTAGCATGGTCGTCCACATACGGTGATTTGTTGAAATGTGCTTTTTAGGTTAATCGATGGATTTTCAAAAGCTTTTCCAAATTTCTAAGTTTTTTTAGATCTCACATTACTATCTCACACGGCAAGTCTCGAATAATAAATGCTGGAAAAATCCGCTTTTTACAACCTGTTTTAAGTGGATGAGATATTTCCTTTTCACAAAGCTGTTTTTACTAGTATTTCAAATCAGGTAAAATAGAAATAAGATAGTTTCACCATAGAATTAATTCTCATAATTATTTCATTTAGTTTTTTAGATACACGTTTGGCAATGCTCCTATCATGAGAATTTTGCATTACTATTTTGATAGTTTGAAAAAAAGTGAAACCTGGTTAAAGATTTTTCAACAGACTGGGCACAATAAACAATCTGTACTATGTTTGTAAAGTATTTGAGCAAACAAATTGAGATCCAACAATAATCCATGCTGTTGCCATCCTGTTTACGTTATTGTTTATCAACAGTTAGCGATTAGCGATTAGCGCTTTAGACTTGAAGCGATAACTTTTTCCGCTCATTTAGCGGTTTTAATAAGCGATCGTTAAATTTGAATGAGTTAGCGATTTAATTAGCGCCGCTAATTTTTCAATGAGCGATGCCGAACACTGATTTTCTATCGTTCAGCTATTCAAATAATGCCTTGGCGATATCTGGACCCAAGATGGTCTCTTTTGCACCCAAATGACATGAATCCTCTCGATGCACCGGTACTTATTACCCATCGAAAAATACTGTCAACTGGGGCATCTTGCAACACTTTTCAATTTCAAAGGCTACTAAAAAATAAATGCATACTAATAATCAAACGGATTTAACATCAAAAGTTTAAAGTTGATGGGACATTACATCAGAAAAATATCAGTTTTGTCAGTAATTTTTAACCACCCAAAAAGTAAAGTCCTTAAAAATATTACAAAAATTAACCAGAACAGCCACGATTAGTTTTTTTTTTCTTTTTCTCGGATATTCATCCCGAAGGATGATTCATCCCTCCCTGTCAATCACGATTAGTGTTATTACCATTCTTTCCTAAATTCGATCGATTCCGAAAACTCATAACGGATTTGAACCCATCACTTACTTTTCCAGCCGCTTACAGCTCATTTCGGGCTATTTAACTTTTCCAAAAAGTCAAACCCGAGTACAACCGTTTTCAAATGTTTGCTGTGCCAATATTTGCTCGTTTTGTAGTAGGTAAGTAGGTAAATAAATAAATGAGCGGCACTCCACAAGCTGAAAAGATGCTCCACATCCACCAAACCAAACTATTACCAGTACACAAAGGGCGTTGCAAATGCGTTGCCCTGAATGATTTATGCGGCGCGCATAAATGAATAAATTTGATTTATGTGCAAATAGAGCTTAATCGAACGAGACCACGCTGCTGCTGAAACCTCTCTACGCCCACACCCACTTTGCACCCACTAATACCTCCTACTACTTACTGATGGAATGTGTTGTTGGCTAGTGACCTTCTCCTGATCCCGCCGTGATTTTCCCGGCTCTCATGGAAACTCCCCGTGGTTTACTGTGCTAATCCCTTCGAGTATGGGGGGATGAATGACAATCTGTCCTGGTGGAAATTGATTTTCTTCATTTATTCCCATCATCATCATATATGATAAGTAGGTTAGAGTTAGTGAGTATAGGATAAAAAATCGCTTGTTGACAGAGAAAGGGAAAAACGAGAGTGTCGAAAAATGGTCTGGCAGTTGATTTTATCTTCATACTTAGGCACCTACTACAGAGAAGCCACTTCATTTGCATAATCGCCACTTTAGTAGCCAATTTAATCTAACTTGAAGTGGCATCTTGGATTCATCCACTCTTCTAATTTATCACAAATAGATTTTTTTCTATGTGCAGTCACGATGACACCTTGCTTGACGTCGCTCGTCGCCACAGCGTTATGCATAAAAATGGGAGACAGTGTATAGTTTGTGTTTGCCGTAGGACTTTGCCCTTTTTCAATTTTCTTTTTATCTCCATTTAATACCGCTTTACGATGTTCTTTTAACCAGCAGCCGCCGCCGGGAGTGTAAAGTACGATTTTTTTCTTCGCCATTATCCTGGCCTTTGCTATCAACTTTGTTTAGGTGATCGAGTGTTTGTACGCCTATACTGTTAGTACTCTCGTTTATGTAACCAACCAGGGTTCGAGGTTGTTACATTGCCAAAAAATGTGATGACTATGAGACATAGG